>NC_042494.1:69400957-69403036 GCF_005508785.2 Acyrthosiphon pisum | reverse complement strand
GATCAATTTATAGATATAACATACATGTAAACCACGAATAACAACATTCAACAATTGTTTAGTTATATGCAAATCATAACATTATGCAGTTTATGTTCATAAAGCGTAACCATTTCGATAGTCGGATGTTGGATAACACCCGGCGGGCGCGTATATATTTTATAGAGTATCATGTCGAACATGACGCGTCCTGCGCACTGCGCATAGATTTTTCAGCAGTCGAAATCATGTTCTTATACAGTGTTTTTTAAACATATTTATACATTTACATCACACATAATATTATAATATTAATAATATTAAATGATAATAATTTATATTTATATAAAAATACCTACAAAAAAATTGTTCAACTTTGGACCAGGTGTAGACGTTTAAAATGGGACGCTCACACAATATGTCATGTTCATGTAAGATGAAGTTATATTAAATCTGCACATATCGAGTTCCCCTGCTATCGTTTATGGTTTATTAAGACCCTGTAGTTATATGCATACACCGTAACTATACAACGAATCGGGTTGTTGTACCGTTATGATGTAGATGTACCTATATAATATATTTGATATTAACACACAATTATAAATTGAGTCTTACGAGCACTGTAAATCCAAAGCTTTGTTGATGGACCGCTGTTGATTTAATTCGGTGGTCAGAGTAACGATCCTGATGTCGAGTGTAGGCCTTTCCTCTTCGAAAGTTATCAACCTTCGCATCAACGTATCACGTTCGTCATCATAACGACACTTGAGTTCTTCGAAAAGTCTACAAAAGTGTTAATACAAATTTCATGTTTATAAGTTTATATAACATTCATACAAACAATCATTAAACTTTATTTTATATTTTAACCGTTAGTATTAAAGTAAAAACTTTAAGTCAATAATCGAACCGTCGACATCGATTTATTTTGATAGTACATGCATTATTTTAAATAATATTGTTGGCGTAGATACTAGGGTAAGAAAAAATACTTATGTATACCTCCGACACTCGTTCACGGCAGAAGTGTGTACAGCAATTGGAATTTTATTATCATCTTCGGTTTTCATGCGATTCAAGTCTCCAGCTAATGAGGATACACGACCTTGCAAATGAAGAAGCTCTATACGGGCATTCTCATATTTCTCAGCTAGATGGTCTCGTTCACCATTTAATTCAGTAACTAAAATATAAAATATAAGATTTAAGAATAGCCTAACACAAGTCATTAAGAATCATAAATATTATTTGTATAATTGGAACAAATATACTTTTCCCCCTCCCGTTTCAATGCCAGGTGTAATTATAATAGTAACTTATTATCCATACACATCTGTATTATCAGTCACACAACGTAACAAACTTTAAATTGTATATTCTGAGAGAAACAATTTATTGGTTTTAGAATCGTTAGTTACAATTTTTTTTTGTATGTCTATGATTACGTTATTGAGCAGAATATATGATAAAATCTTAAAAATTAAGAGTGATTTAATCAAGGTAGAAAATTTGACTTAGATGATAGTTTAGGTAAAAAGTAGAAACATTTTTTTAGAGAAACTAGAAAATTTCTAGAAGAACTTTTCTTAATAATTCGGAAAGTAGGAACAAGTTAGGAAAGCTCACTCAGTAAGCATGCTAAATTCCCGGTTTCTAAATGTATTTTAATACAACACGATAAACTATAGTTCCAAATATAATTTTAACATAATTTGGAAACATTAATATTTTGGGTAGTATGAATCATGAATCTATTACAAATTAACCTATATGACTATACAATAGTCAATAAGTAATCATCTTAATATCAACAATCGTAGTTAGGTATGTATAATGCGGTAACTAACGGACGGGCGGATACAACAGAGATAATAAGGTGTTCTAAACCTATGTTTAGAAACCTAAAATAAACAAGTCAGGAAAGTTCACTCCGCAAGTGTGTTTAATTCCCGATTTCTAAACGTATTTTAATACAGTTAATTAAACTGTATTAAAATTATTATTTTGCTACATTTTGGATAGTTTGAGTCTATATTAAATTCTTATATACAAAAATTAAAATCCTACTTAAATCAAAAATCGTAATTAAATATCTTA
>NC_042494.1:69398984-69400907 GCF_005508785.2 Acyrthosiphon pisum | reverse complement strand
GTATTGTTGAGCCAATGAAATAGGATATACACGAAAAAATCAAAATTAAAAATGATTGAATTCTTATATTTGATTTTACAATTGTTTTATAATATTATGTATGGTTATGGTAAAATTCGAGGCCCCCACACATACTTATGAAGGCCCATCGCCTCGCACCGCCTGCACCTGCGGTAGTTGCGGCACTGTACCTATAGGATATTGTTTTGAAAACAGAAGGAATCTGGTATTTATTAGATATTTTGATAAAAATTATAAATTATGATTTATTTGTCATACCTATGTTCTTTTGCTACTGTTTCTATAGTTTATATCTTTTTCAAACATTTAATTAATTTTTTTTTTATTAAACATTTTACTTCAATATAATATAATACTATGGAGTTTAACTCAAAAAAAAGTTACAAGAAACATAAATTCTCCATCAAAACTCTTTCCTTTTGGTTTAGACTTGGACATTTATTTTATAAAGCTTAAAATGTAAGTACTCATCTCTTCGTAGAAACAAACGAATTCCTTAAGTCAACAGAAATGAGAAAACATTTCGGAATTCTGTCTTTTGTAAGCTATTGTTAAAATATATTACTTTTACATGATCCTGTGGAATTTTGTTTACCACTGACACGGTCATTCTAAACGTCGACTTGGAAAGAGACAATTTTTTTGTAAAACTGTTTACAATTATGTTAAAATTAGGTTTTTAAAATATTTCGAATTTCTTTGATAGACAGTATTTATATTATGAAAATGTAATTTAAACATATTTTATGTATTGCATAGTATTGTACTCTGAACAAAATTAATGCAATATTTCGTTTTAAATAATTATCATTACCAGCTTGTTTCTGATTTGGACCGTAAAAACCAATAATATTAATAAACCAATGATATAGTCATAGAATTAACTCACTACGCAATACGCGTTCCTATGCGTATAAAAAAATACAGTCAAGTCAATTTTCTAATAGCTTCTCTAGATCTAAAAGTAAACAATATTTGGAGTAGTTACTTATATCATATACGTGTTAAAACGACTGGACAAAATTACTTTAGAGCCTATTTTTAGTAACCGAATCACTCTAATTGATGGCACGGCGAGTCAGCGACACACTCATAAATCAACACGTAATAAATGTCCTTTTTAAGTTGACACATCGAAAACAATGTCATAAAATATGGGTTAATAAACCCATGTATAATATCATATCACTGCATATCATATCATCGTATCATAGAATCAAAGTCATTGTAAATTTAGATTATTAAAAATACAAATTCTACTAAAACGAATAATTAGGTACAATTCAATTACAAAAGAGTTTTTTCTTATAATCTGGATTGATAGATTTAATCATTTTAAAAATACACGTTTAGACTCTATCAAAATTATTCTATAGACAAAATTATAGCATAACATAATATTACAATCACGTCTGTATTAATCAAATAAAACGTTGTAAAAGTAAACATTATACATAACGCGATGAACGACTATTAAAAACGAAGATATTGCTTACTAACATTACTGTTACAAAACGTATAATATGCGTCCCCAGAGATAAACAATGAGTCCTCGTTGCGATATAAAGACTAAAATGTATAAGAGAGTATACCTATATATACATGGAGAATTCATATATCGTATAACGAGGCGATACGAAGGAAGCCAATGTTTATCCATCTGACTCTATATTATGCTATATGAAGAAGTCAAGTATACATGCACAAGAGCCGATGCACTAACCACCACTACCCCGTTACCCACGCAGACGTTTAAAGGGGTAGTTTCTCTTGTATACACACGTGCTCTTCTTGGGGTCTAAAAACTGTTTTTACTCTTCTGCAGTCGGTATATACTTCACTTGATTGTCCCAAGCATAAACAAAAACCAATGAAAAAGACAAACAGTAATAGCTGCGCAAT
>NC_042494.1:69397424-69398934 GCF_005508785.2 Acyrthosiphon pisum | reverse complement strand
TTGAAAATCGAAGCATTTTTACTGCTCCAAAAGTTGTCGTCAGACACAAAAAAAAAAAAAAAAAAACACACATCATTGTAAAATCAATACATTCATCACTTCGTTCAGAATCTAAAAAGTGTGAAAATACATTATGTCAAGATATAGGTATACAACTTGCAAAAATTTATCGTACCCAATGTTTATAATAATAACAATGATGCTACATAAATAATTATAAGCGCGTTTTAAAGTGACAATAAAGTAACATAATATTATAATTTATATACGTCTAGAATAGTTTTAAAATATATTTTACTAAATAACTGCGTAGGTAATGAGTTACACCAGCTTTTCAAATATATTTAATTACAAGTGCATATACAATTAATATTATATTATAATACGTAAAAGCAAAACAAGTCTGCAATATGACGATAAATTACCAAAAGGATTACCCGATGAAATACTGCAGTTCCGTCCCTATTTCGTGCAGCAACACCGCTAAGTAATTTATAGATTATGCCAGTATATCCGTGATAATACTCTTCAAATTATCTCCGGTGTATTTCAGACTTTCAATTGATTTTCATTCAAGAATTTGAAAGAGACGTTTTATTAAATAGCTACAAACTCCATTTTTTTTATTTAATAATATGATAATTAGTAACATATTTTATTAGTTGGATATTTGTAATATTATAATAACATTAACAACAGCTTCGTTTAAGTATTCATAAAAATCCAATTTATAATAATATTTTATGCAATTTATGAATAATATTTATTTATTTTAGATTCTGAGTGGAACGATGAATGAATTGATTTTACAATGATGTGTGTGTTTTTTTTATTTTTTTATTTTTTTTTTTTGTGTCTGTGTACACGATAAGTAGTCGAAATAATGCTACGATTTTCAACTTCAGTATCTTGTTCGATCAGAAAGTGAATATCGTTGGTGCATTGGGGACGTCAAAATTTAAATTTCCTAGTAGTTTTCAAAAGCGCCGGGAAAAACAAAAGAAAAATTAAGGAAAAACGGGAATTTTTACGCAAAATCTGTTTTCGAGAAAATCGATTTTGGTTTTTGGTGTAACTTTAAAACACATGACCGTAGATACATGAAATTTTCAATGGTTGTTTATATTTCCATTTTCTATACACGATAACATTTTCAAAATATTTTGATTTATTTTAAACTGTTTAGAGACATTTTCATTTTCCATTTTTTTTTAGTTTTTTTTCTAAAAATATCAATAAAATTTTATTTGTTGGATAAAAAAGCTTGAAAATTTAATATAAGGCTCCTAGTATATTGTTTCAAAGGCAGATGAAAAATATTAAAAATCGTTAGTCACAGTTTTTTTTTTATAAGCATTTAAAGTTCAAAAAGTGACAAAATATGGAAAAATCACGAAAATTTGGAAATTATTACGAGTTAGAAATTCATAAAAATTTTTCTTTTTAAATCTAAGATATGAAAATGTAATACAAGATTCCTTATAAGATTTTCTACATTTATCAAAAAAAA
>NC_042494.1:69373836-69396792 GCF_005508785.2 Acyrthosiphon pisum | reverse complement strand
ATAATATTATTCTTGGGTATACTTGAAACTTCTAAAGTATACTATTATTATATATTCTATGATAGTATCATAGTTTGTTGTTGATGTATAACGCGTTATAAGTACCTAATAGATATTATGATATGATTAATTTGGAATTTATTATAGGCACCTATTATAGGTCAATTGTTTTTAAATACTATAGACTATAATATATTTTTATGTCTTATACCTAGACTGACATACCGTCTGTGCTCAGAATCGTTTTTCTTATACAATGATATTATATCATTGAATTCAAATTTGATACCATCCATTATACAGTGACCCACTTGTAACCTACTGTACAGCAGAGCGAAATCCACTTACCCACCTTTTTATTATTTATAACACAACTACTAATGATTATATCTAAGTGATTTTTTCAAAGTGTAAATATTACGATGGGGTTATACTTTTCAGTGAAATTACGTAGCTCTAATCAATAAACATAAATTATACGAATCAAGAGAAGGTCACACGAGATCGACATTGGCACGTGTCTGTCACACGCGCGTCAGTTTATTTACACACAAAATCAAACAAAAACCGGTAAATGTTCGATACACTTGGCATTTCTTGCTTTGAAATAAACCCATGCTATGGATTTTTATTGGAAAACAGCCACGCTCCCTGGAGATCTCGGATACCTGCAGGGTGTCCATCAGCTGCCCGGGGGTCTTTAGGACCGTTTGTTGCGGTTCCCGAACTCGAGGTCATTAAAATGGGTCCGGCTTTAAGCGCAATTGGGGTAAACACACGAAAGCTAACCTCAACCACGGTAGCCATTCGAAAACTGTACGGGCAGAGAGAGGTCGCGTGTTGAACTATGTGTCCCATGACGGCAATTTCCAAGCTCTAGCCCCGATAAATATCAACAAAAGGACCGCAAACCGAGGCCAAATAATGTTGTGTAATTCTTGTGACGTGTAAAAAAATAAAGCAGATAAATAACCACGCATAGCCTATCAATCTGGAATGACATTTAAACGCATTAAATATTAAGATCAAACATGTGCTTGTAAAATGTACCTACAAATTTCAAATTAAAAATTAAATTACACATTTTATTTAAAAAAAATATATATATGCTAGAATAATATGGATAAATATCAAAGTATATCGTTATGGATAATTTATTGTTACTGTAACTAAATACTGTTGCAGATACATTCATAATTTACATTAAGAGTTAAACAAAATCAAACAAATATTTTTTTTAAAAAACATTGATTTCAATGGCCAAAATTAAACATTTTGACTCTAGAGCAAAAGTTTATTCCAGTGTGATTTATTAATATTATCGTAATATTTATTATAATAATATTATTAAATATTAACATTAATTGTTATTACTTGTTAGATAATCAATTATCTTCCAACCTATTAACTAAAATGTATTTATTTATATTATTGTGTGTAGTGTCTACCTATATTTTTTTGTATAAAATATGTATTCATATATTATATTAAATATACTTGTATATAATATAATATGTATGTATTAACATGAGAAAATTAAAATAAAAGTTAAATAAAGCTAAACTTTAACTACTGAATAGGTAATGTACATTTGTACCTGAAATACCAATAACGTATATTTATTTAAAAATCAAAACGACTAAAAAATTCAAAACTAAATTTTAGTTCACTTAAAATTTTAAGGGAACAATACTAACATAGGACCAAAAACTTTATATCACGATTCATGAGAAGGGCTGATTATTTCACGACCCGTGATAATATTATATTCATTATTCGTTGTTCATATTACGTAAGTTCATATAGATAAATTAAAAGTTAACACATTTAATCGTTGTTTTTTATTTTTTATCATGCCACGCTAATCAATTTTTAGTTTGAATATTTTATAATTATTATTTCATATTGTTAATAATAATTTATCTATTTTTTTTTTCCAAAAAATTAGTCGAATTTAATAGGTAATATCTTTCATATTTATAAGCCGAAAATTAAATGTTCTCTGTGCAATATGGTACCTTATTAATATTGCAATAATTAATATGACTTATCATTAAGTCTAAAAATTTTCACTGTGAAAAACATCGTCAAAACATGACCAAAATTGCCTATAATAGTGCTGCAGGACGTAGGTTAAGGAATACCAGTGATGATATTATATTGTAATAGATATTTCAAAAGTATAATGTTGTTCTGTTTACAAAGAATATATTTTGGAAATACCGGAAGATTCAGTAAAAGGCAAATACGCGAATACTGAAATACCCCACCGTCGTCATTGTCCCCAGTTTAAGCTTCAATTCGCTTTCACCCTATACATAGAATATATTCTATATATGACGAAAATCATCGGCTATTATACGCATCGAGTAGTCCGGACTTTTGTGTAAGGGAATCCGAGTCAATGCCTATTCGCTTATGATTGATTAAAAGTTAAAAGCATTAACTTCACCGCTGTACTGCTGTAGTACCACCGCGATATTTGCGGATAATCTCTGTGCCACTCAAATGAATATAATCTGCCTGTGTACGCAATCAAAGTTCACAGACATCTTACGAAACGTTTTTTTCTGCTTCATTTCCCTCAACTCAGTTGATATTAACTTAATGAAAGTCTAAAAATACCACAAGATAAATAAAATAGCTCTCCGAAAGAACTGTTTTTCACTATAATATTATAATATAATTAACCTAAATAACTGAACGGAGACATGATAGACACTTTGATTAAATTATCGATCGGATAATATATAATTGTGCGTGTTGGCTAAACGTTAAACATGTACAATTCGCAGTTATATATGATATTATATGATACCTATTATATTTATCAGATTATATTATTATGTCCTCCGTGCCAAACGACTTTAATCACATTAGAAAAATTATTATTTAACGATTAGGTCGATTGCATTAATAAGCCTAGTGGTTGTACGAATATTAAATTTATATATTCATAACTTTTCGTTGAGTTATTAAATAATCAAATAAAAAATGTTAAAGCCAAACGCCAAAGTTACACCAACTGATTTGGTACGAGCTCACTCTAATAATATTCAATAAATAAAAATTAAATAATATTTTTCTAATTAATGCCGCCGTAGCGTATTTTTAGTATTTTAAAATTAATATGAATATAATAAATTCTAGATTTTTCATCAGAGTATCAGATATTGGTTAATGTTGAAGTAAAATTGTGTACCTATTAAATCAGTATTATACCTACGTACGCCACGTGGTCATATACTTTGACAGTTGCAGGTTATCAGAGGAACACGTGCTGCTACGAGACGTAGAAAGAACAAGCATTCCACGTAGGACATAAACTGCTATACGCACGAACATAATAATATATATTATTATATAAACGTATATATTATGCGGTACTAGCGAAAAACATGTATTTTATAAAGAGGGATTGAAATAACACAGAACGACCGGCGAAAAGACTGTAGCTCGGAGTCGATTTGTCATTCGAGTGTAGGTCGTCGGTCTTCTCTGCAGGTTGTTAAAAGTTTGATTTTTTTTCGCTCGGCCGCGGCGGAGGTAGATTGAGCCGGTGGAGGAGAACGCGTGACATCATATTGTTTTCTGGGACTTTGGGCAAAACAAATTGCCAGCGGCGGCGGTGGCCTGTCCTGAGGGACACGGTGTCGCGACAATCCCCGGGGATAACATCTTTGCGGTGGCGGTGGGGACGGTGGTAGGGTGAGTGTGGGTGTGCTGTGGGTCGGGGAGCCGGAGGAGAGGCGATGTAAATCAATCATTGTCACACGCGTCCCACCTTTTACAGACGACACCACCTTCTGCGACGACCGCGCCGTCGACGTGACATCCACCTGCCCATTATTGTATTATATATTATTATATTATATACCCGCGACTACGATATAATATTATTATCATCCTGCTGCATGCACTCCCTCCGCGATTTCCATAAGAGACGAGCCGTTACAGGTACCGCGCTTGTGACGGACGTGGACGGGCCTTGACGAGAATGGTGGGAGGTTTTCGCTCGTGAAAACCGTAGTTCGCGGCCACCACCCGCGTGACACATAAGAATCCGAGTTTACCATATTATACTTTCCATAACCGTTCGCTTATTAATAACAACACTGTTTTGCGAAACAGATACAGCCACAAGCACAGACACAGACAACGCTGTCCTTGGTGAGAAACGAAACACACGACAATGTACGCGGATGGCTCGCACTTGTTATCGTTTTAAATGCGAGCACGCGGTAATAGTGTTATAATAATGATATCA
Organism: Acyrthosiphon pisum; assembly: GCF_005508785.2. Taxonomy (NCBI): domain Eukaryota; kingdom Metazoa; phylum Arthropoda; class Insecta; order Hemiptera; family Aphididae; genus Acyrthosiphon; species Acyrthosiphon pisum. Next base: position 69,392,525 of record NC_042494.1, on the reverse strand, counting down.
TATCCGACGCCGACGTATACACGCACCCATGCCTCCTACTTTTCCATCGACTGAATGACCATCAGATCCTGCATAAGTTTTCGAAGTCGACAACGACGACAAATCTTCTATATGATTGTGTACGACCTACACGAAGTCTACAGATCCGATTGTTTGCTGCATTTTATGCACCCCTACGTGGTTAAAATATTATAGTAACGAATACGATTAGAATATTTACTAATGAGAGTATAAGACACGTCCGCAGATGAGCCTAACAACGGTTACTAATATGAAAATCCGAGTATGATACAAGTTATGCAGGGCAAACAATCCCAACCATTATGGTCAATGTACTAGAAGTGATATATAATATTTGCAATAATATTTTGATTAAACTATGCGGGTAATAGTTTGCCACCCCTCGTGAGACACAATGATCCGAGTTTGCCATATTATATTTTCCATAACCATTCACATAAGTCATTAATAACGACTGCGAAAACGAACGCATGTCACTGTCGTGCAACACAAATACAGCTTCAAACACAGACACAGATACAGACACAGGCATAGACACAGACGCCACCGTCCTTAGGTACTGAGGGACGAAACACACGACAATGTACGTGGACAGCTAGCACCCGTTATCTTTTTATACGCAACAGATATTATAATAACAATATCCTATGCGCCGCCGACGGATACACACACCCACGTCACCCACATTTTTCATCGACGCGTCTATATGGATCCGATTGTTTGATGGATTTTATGCACCCTTACTTGGGTTGAAATATAATAACGAATATTTAAACATATTTTATAAAATATAGGATACGTCCGTTGGATCGTAGATGAGTCTAACGATGGTTTTCGTCGTGTTATTAAATTGTTTTTTTTTTTTTTTTTGCCGTCCTTGGCGAAGGGCGAAACACGCCAAAATATACACGGTCAGCCCGCAACCGTCATCGTTTTATACGCTTTAAATATTATAGTATTGATGTAATATATATAACCATCGTCGACGTATTCGCACGCCCACGTCACACACATTTTTCATCGACGCAATGACCACCGGATCCTGACTCTTGAGAAGTCTTTGAATTTGACGACGACGACTAATCGACCATACGAATGGGTACGACCTACCCAAGGTCTATAGATCCGATTGTTTGCTACATTTAATATGCCCCTACGTTTTTAAAATATAATAACTAACACTATTAGAACATATTTTATTAATAAGACAATTCCCCGTAGATGAGCCTAACAACAGTTTTCGCCGTTTTCGCCGTTTTCGCCGTTTTATGAATTTATTGTTTTTTTCGTTTCGTATAATAATAATATGTGTACCCATATATGCGTATTATGCGTACACGGCCGTTCTACACTTCTCATTACGTAAACCATTAATGTTGTGCAACTAAAGTTTTAAATCAAATGAACAAATGAACAAAACTCGAAAGAACCTGGCCATGTTTATTAGATTATTAACGTCTTGTTTTATTAGTATTTTAAGTAAAGGAACCCGAGTTTTGCGATGGTTCAAAAGCACCTCACGTATATATATATATATATATATATATATATATATATATTATATGTTTATATTTATACATATATATATACATATACGAAAAATTACTCTTGTTTGTTCACTTTTGATTAAAACTCTTGTGTCTTAGGTAGGACAATATTGCTATCACGCCGCTGTCAACTATTCATCTGGGTTGCTAATTAAAATCTGAGGATGATACAAGTTATGCGGGGTAAAAAAATCCAACCATTATGGTGAAAGTACTAGAAGTGACACCGTAATATTTCGATTAAACTATGCGGGTAAAAGTTTGCAAATGTTTCCTCGCAAGGCTTAATATCTTTGGAAAAACTTTAAATCATCCTTATTATAAGAACTATAAACATACAACGGGAATTAAATACGGGTACCTTCATAAGTAATCTAAATCCCAACCAACTTTGTAATGTTACGAGGCGAAAACATATGAATAATAATTAATGTAAAGCTGAAAATGTTTATGTACTGCATTACTGTATATAATTTTATTATTATGGGATCAGATTATTTTATTGGCAAATTTAAACAGAAAAAGGTTTTTAGTTACCTATTTATATTGAATACCTCATATAACAGTTGTATATAGTAATAGAAAATTAGAAACTATTAACTGTTAAGACTTAAACAATTCGTTTCAGTAACATCATAATATTAAATGATGGGTAATACGGCTTATAGGCAATAATTTTTAATTCTCGAATAAACAATAATATTATATTGTATTGTTATAATATCTAAACGAACAAACCTCAACTGGATTTAAAGTGTACAGCTGATGTAATTATTAATTTTTCATGCGGACGCCTGAAGAATGAAAATATGTATCAACGCGAAAATCCGATAACGATTATTTAAAAAATATTGAACTTGAAAGTGTATGCGCAATGCGTGCCACGTGCGTATATTAAAAATGGCTATAGTGCAACGTGACAGAAATATTAACTTTTTAATCCAGACAGTCGAGTTGGTGAAAAAGGTAGCGCAATATTATTATATATATTATTTTATAGTGCTCAAATCGAGTTTCACTGGGATAATACAAAACGCGTATAATAATAATATTTCCGTTGAATAAAAAGTAATTCATGCGAGAACAAATAAGTATTTGCGCGTATAGGTATATTCATTAGAAAACCATAAATTATGCGGCGTGTATCTGTTATTTATACGCACTAATAAAACATCGATAACTGAAATACAACCGCAGCCCGTTCACTCACACGTTCATTAATAATAATAATAATAATATTATCATCGTCGAGTGGAATAATATTAAAACGATCGCGGTGCCGTGTTCGTTTTGCGGGTGCGGGGTAAAAAAAACTCTAAACCTATGAATATAACATAATATTATATTGTTATACTATGTACATAGTTCATAATATTATAATCGCTATTCGTTCCATATGACCGAGTACTGTATTTTATATTGTAATATAGGCACAATAGATAGTGTATGGTAATGTTTACACAATCTATACGTCGTCCTGTGTCATAAATAGAAGTAAATTATATTATATTGCACGTGACACGGCTGCAGGGATACCACAAATTGTGGCGATGTATACCGATTGTGCATCGTATTTGTTTTTGCGAGGTAACAATAAAATTGATAAAAAAAAAATTCGAACCCTAAGTAAAGCCTAAATATAAGCCTAAGAAGAGCCCTAACATTAAAAGGTCCCTATAATACCTACCACACTTCCCTCACAAATTTAGCCACATTTGTTTTTTTTATTTTATTACGTGTTATAATTATAATCATCTTTTATCAAGAAATTCCAAAAACTGAATTTGTTTAGAGCTATGCCTACTCGAGTGTTCAGAATAATATAATCATTTGACTATTTAAGATATTGATGATATTGGTAAAAAATGAAATATTGGTTAAAAACTTCGAACATTTATTAAGTATGCAAGAAGCATTGAACCTACCTACTTCAAAAAATTTACATAATATCATGTAATTATGAACTAAAGATGACCAAACAATATTTAAAAATGATTTAAACAAATGTGAAAATAACTATAATACAAAATATTTATCATAATAAAATTTAACACATCACCCATACGATCAGAATTTATTATTTAAAGCGTAGTGTGGTCGGATGACAAGCAAACAAACAGACAGACGGATGGTCTCAAAACGTGTAGCGTTATATCATGTACGTTATAAACGCTTGAACTTCCCAAGGACCGATAAACAAGGAACCAATATTTTTTCTAAAAGCATTTTAGCACGTCACTTCCAATTTTTTTAATTCCAAATTTATACCATTATAAACCCAAGTCACTTTTGAACTTTTCTGGCAACGTCCGTGTTGATTTCGAGAGAAACATTGACGTTTCGGATACATTTCCGTGGCCGTCTTCTCATGGATGGAATATAATCCAGATAGGATTATGAGTTCACTTTGGCGTAAAAAGTCCATACGTTTCAGGGAACGCAAATCGTTTCTTTTTTAGCACCCACCGTCTTGTCGTCGCATGCAGTCGTATATTATACTCGGATTCGTTAAATCGAAGCGACAGACTGTGGAATGACGTCCGCGGACAGGATATAATATATACAGTACCCTATATTTACGCGTCCCACATTCACGATGATACACGTGGACGAAAACCACCACCGCCGCCGCCACCGAAGACCCATCGACCCTCCTCCAATTACCGGCTTCCGTGTAAACACCGCGAACGTCAAACCCCGCGCCGCATGCCACGGGGGGTTGTTTTGGCTGCAGGGGTCGTTTTGTTTGGGGTGTATTGCGGAAGGGAGTGCACGCGTGGTGTAATAATAATTGCACCCGTCGCCGTCCCGGTTGCGTCGCTCGCGCGAGGGATCGTCGACGGTCGGTGCGACGTTGGCGTGTGTCACGCGAATCCATCGTCGTCGCCGCTGTCGCCAGCCACGGACTAATTAGCAGCCTTGCATTAGTATAATAATGTGAAACTGTATATTGTATCCTCTTCGACAACCGAATTTACGCCCCACGTACCCGATAAACACACGCGTATTCATTAAACCATATATCATATAATATGTATTGTATATCCACCAACCGAGGACCACCTGCTGCAGGCGGTTATATTATATATACACGGTGGGAATGCTGCTGCACGTATAGGCAGGCACATCATATTATAATAACTGTTTCTGGTCGGAGAACTAGAATTCCCCTAAAGATTAGCCGCGGGCCTAAGGCTAATCGATCAATCGAAGGGTTGGTAAATATTTTGTTTTCACTTAATTTTTACACCGATGTAACGGGTTTTGACATGTCTAACACTGTCCCAATCGACAGTTTCGCCCGATACGTAAATTATAGAGCCCATCTCAATTTTTAACGAAAACGATGGCTCGGCCGATTTAAATCGTCGAAAACCGGGTCACACTAATTTCACAAACTAAATCAATCGACGAAACAAAGGACAAGGAAATAAATGAAACAGGTACTCGAAAGCAAAACTTCAAAGAGGCGTGACCGACTAGATTGCCAATTATCACGAATGACGTGACGAGTAATAGAGTAATAAACACTTGTCACTAGTGCTAATTATTATTCCTATTTTAATTTAAAATTAAAACTAAAACTGTATTGATTAAATTATTAAAACCATTTTACTACTTATATATATAAAATACAATTACTGATAGATGTCTCGATGGATGTACTCGATATATTTTATTAATGAGATAGAGGTGTAAAAAATACTTTAAAAAAGTAGCTTAAAAAAATCTTCTTTCTATAATATAAGCTCTAGTAATATATTATGTACTCCTCATTTATATAAATATACTCCTCAACTATGTAGTATGTTTACATATTAACAAATACATGAATTTTCAATTTTGTGTAGTCATAACTTATAAGCACCGCAAGTACATTCAACAATTTGCTAACAAAATATATTATTTTTACATTATACGGTAATATTAACATAAAAAAGTGTATCTACGATGCGCGAATGTAGAATGAAATTGAATAATTTCTATTATTCTATTGTTTCTATAACAATGAAACATACAACATATTATAATATTGCAAAAATGATTTGCTCAATAATTTTATCTAATGTCAAAAGAAGACACTAAAAAATGTTAATCAGTAGTTTTCATTTAAAATATTATAAAGCATTTTTCTATAGATTTTATTAATTTCTTAATGGTATTATTTTTTTCATTGTTTCGTTAAAAGGCGCGTTAATAAAATATTCAACTTAAAATTAATACGAAAAAAATAATCTCTTAAACCATTTTTTTTTTATCTTAAAACTATATTAAAAATAACTTAATACAATATTTTAATTGAAAAACTTCTTATATTATTATAGCTTGTGATTAAAAAATAATAAAGATGATTTTTTTTTTTGATTTATAACAATGATAAGTAGTTAAATTAATGTTTATAATAATTTTAAGACTCTGTATCGGTTTATTTTTTAACACTTTACATAAACCTATATACATCCATATCCTTAGTTCTCTAACTAAACAAGTTCTCACAATTTCTGGGTATATAATATGGTATGTGTCTTCAACATAAACCTTTCACAAGAACCAAAAACTCCAACTCTCAATATTCTAAACCAGCTGCCAGATTTATAAATTTATTGTTTGAGCAATGGTGAAAAGTTTCAAGTCTCAGTGGTTAAATTTTTGTATTACAACAAAATAACTAACAGTGTTTGAAGAAAAATCGTTATTTTTCGTTCAATTTCGTCAACATTTTAAAATTAAATATGATATGAGTACCTATGTACTTACATATAATAATATGCATACAAATACCCAAATTCTTAAATTGTGAAACTAAAATTACTAATTTAGTCATATTATCTAGAAAATATTTTTTAATATTGGTTGAAAATCTTAATAGTTTCTTCGATTATTTCGTTTTTAAATTAAAACAATAAATCCTAGGTAATTGATTTTTTCTAAAAATGGTATACCTAGCTCAAATATTTTATTTTTCATAATTAGAAAACTGTTTAATAATATTAAATAATACATATTTAATAAAGCTTGTGAGTATAAAAAAAATTAATAGTCCTCGTGTATCACTGCAGAATAACTTTGATAAGGGTTTAATATTGATTATTTTAAAACCGGTAATTTTAATACCATCGATCGAAGTGTTGCTTTCATGTAAAAATTTCATCCATCTTTTTCATCTTTATTAAACACATTTTAATATGCATACGTCTTACCCTTTATTTTTTTTATGCTCCAATTCTAACATAACAAAATACAATTTTGATTGCATATTAGGTATAAGATTTGATATTTTACTTGTACAGACTATACCTACTCTATAAAATCTCAACTAACTTAGAGATCCGAGAGAAGTACTCAAACTAAAGTGTGATAACAAAATAATATATTTGTGTATAAATAAAAGTACATATTATGATGATTTATTTTTAAGAATTATTGTATTTATTACAAAATGAAATTCAATTATAATAATATAACAAATTTATTAATTTCTTGTGTATTATTATATTATATGAGTATTGTGGATATAACTAAAGGATAATATGTTTTATACTACATATGAAATATGAATGCATAATATTAACTACAATTTATAAAGATACAATTAAATCATATATATTGTGTTCACTCATTAGAAAATAATTATTTGACAACAAAATCTAATTTCATTTTTGTCAAAAAAAAAAAACCGATTCTATTATAGATGGTTCAAAGAAAAGGTTGTTGTGAATCGGCAAAACAGGACATCTCGAATTCCTTATATATCTCATTAAACCGTCTACATGAAGTAAACCAAATTCAATTTTCTAAATTCGTTCGAAACGAACGGCCTGAAGTAGAAATTATCTAAGAAGTAAGAACTCAAGTATTACAAAGGGTGTAAGTAAATTGCAGGGGGAAAAATTTAAATTAAAAAACAAATATATTTGTTCGTTCCTCCTATATCACTGCCAAATGGGGCCATAAGATAAAGAAACAATTAACAGGGTACAGCGTGGTGCACAGAGTTAAGGACGATGTAGAAGCGTTACACTGTAACCGTGTTTGCACACCATCGTCTCTACCACACCCTTTCCAAAGTCTCATCGCAACAGATGCTTCTGGTCAACGTGTTCGGAATACTATAATATACTTTGCTGTGTACAGTGTAGGCACACCGCGCAAACACATTCACACCGGGTGGGAACTCGCCTTTAAACTGGAGGGGTAGGTGGCACGCTAGCTATATCATACCACCTCCGCCTTGAGGGACATGTCCAGAATTATTTAAAGGCGTCGTGGCCTGCCGTACATTGGTACACATTATCGAATATATTTTCCATTTTCGTCCTCATACGTTTGCCTGTACCAAGCTACAGTAACCGAGTTGTTTGTTTAGGATATATGTTTTTCTCTATCCTCCCTTATTTTTTCCTTCATCTCCCTCTTATATACTTCCCACGAGAGTTAGTTGATTTTTCAGCCAAAACAAATATTGAATCTAATACAAATTCAATACTTGTAGGTAGTGATTTGTTTTATCATAATACCTCGTTCGTGGGTTATGTTTGAGAAAACTATTTGATTGATTCCAATATAAATGCGGAAAAAAATGTCTAGCCTTTGCGTTGTAATATTATTTCGTTAAATATTTTATATTTTTTTTCCTTATTACGAGTGAAAAATTAAGTTAATATAAGCAATTAAAAAATATTTGGTGAAACTTTTTGACACAAACATGTCTTTTGGCTGAGGGTCTATTTGAACTCGCAAAGACGGTTTTGTTGTTACAATTATTATTATCAGTCAACAGTCACTATCGTGACATCAATCGTTACTGTGAATAAATTACTAAATTAATATTATTAAAAAATAAACATAACAAATATAATATTGCAGTAGACAAAACTATTATTTAATTATTTATAATTCAAAATACATGTTTATGATCAAATGATTTTTGAAGGACAGGTCATTTTTATAATAGCAATGATAATTATATTTATCATATTATCATGCATACATCAACTACATCTTATAATTAAGTAATTTTTACGAAATAGGTTTATAGTATTAATTATTGATCTATTATCAAAAAACTGTAATAGTTAATATTGTTTTATATATTTTGAAGTTCCACAAAACTGATATAATTCAATAATAATTGTTTAAAATCTCAAATTTGTTCTATAATCTGAATGGGTATGACAATTTATGACCGTATTTTAATAGAACGATAATATAACATTCACAATCATCCAATATGGATAATATAAATAAATACAAAATTATAAGTATAAAATATGTATAATTATATATATCTTAATATGTATAACTATAATTTATAGTTGAGAAAACGCTACAAACGCATTTGTCGTCGCCGTCTTACAAGTGTGTAAAAATGTGATGCTTAATGCTAGTTGTCACGTTTTTAGTTAAAAATAATACAATATTTTTATTATGTACATAGGCGAAATTCTGACTTGGGTCATCATAATATTATTTATTTGTAATGATTTTTACTATAAATTAGCAACTTTTTGAACTGCTAAATAAATATTGAATTGGCTGATAATTAAATAAACTTATATTCAGTTATTTTTAACTTGTTCGTAGAAAACGCTAATGAATAGAAATGTTTATGTTATTTAATTTACATAAAATTATTACCTTCCTATACAAGTATTTTTTGTATAATAACACTTAAGTCTGTACAATATTGTTTATTTTTATAGAGTTTTTCATTGCTTTTTCCTCGTGTTATAAAAATAGTTTTTATGAGTTAATTTTCCATCGTTCGCGTATCGATAACAAGTTTCCATTGCTTAAATTGAACAAAGCGACAAAAATAGTAAAATAAAATTTTACTAATATTTAACATTCTCCTGTAACTATACAGTATACTGTTTACATATTATAGTACTTGTAATAAATGTAACAAAACATAATGGTTATTGGCAACCATTCTTATTTTAAATATTATTTTGCTGAAAAAAAAGTAATTAAAATACGATATTTGTTTTGTATTTATATTTTAGAGCCACCAATAAAAAAAATTAAATAAATAAAAGCACTCTCCAAAACATATAACCAAAAATGAAATAAATACTAAAAGTATGACCTAGGTGCAATTAATGAAGTTTGGAGAATGTTTGAGCGTCATTCATACTTAGTTAGTATTAGGTAGTTAAAAAGTGATGTGAAAAAATTAAAGAAAATTGATAAACTAATTGATTAAAAGTAAAAAACAATTTCGAAGAGGTGTTTGATGAAAAAAAAACAAAGTAAATCACTTTGCCATATATTAGGAATTCGAGTGTACCTAGTCTTTGAGTAAGTTACGGTAATTGATAGGTTAAATTCGAATTTAGTAGTAAATCATATTACCTATGTGTGCTTTTTTATTTCTAGTATGTACAGTTTATGAGGAATCTTGCATTTTATATTCAAGTTTTTTGACAATAATAAAATATTAATATTTGTATTAATCTACTATTATTTCTAAAATGTGCAGTTCTGAATTTCTGATTATAATATGTATAATATTATTTCACCATAGTAGCTAGAATATAATTATTTTATTAATGTTATTGTAGTAACATAATATCATAAAATCATTAATTATCTGTTGAAAGGTATAATTTTCCTGTATATAATAAATATAGATACTTATAATACAGCTATACCTACAGATACCTATACAGTGCCGCAATTACAATTTTGAGGCCCCGGTTCAAAAATATTTTAGAGGCCCTTTTAGTTTTTACTGTAGTATTTTCGGAAATAGGGGGGGGGCTTAGCCACCAAATATACCATTATAGAGGTTTAGCTCCCCCCCCAAAAAAAAAAAAATAAAAAATAAAAAAATATAAAGTTATTTTGGTTGTGTGCCCACATTTATATATAAAATGTTTGCCCCCCCCCTGAAATTTTAATGGATTTCTACTTATGTAGGTACTGTAGAGTGTAGACAGTGGCAGACAGGATACAGGCATTTTAAGAGATCATATATTCAACAAAAGTGTCCTATACTCACTTGTCATTTTGCTTTGGTATTTGCAACATATGTAACATAAAAATATCTAACTGCACTTGACTATAATATTTAAATAATATATCCCTAGGTATTATATTATATCTTGATTTTGATAAAAAAAAAAAGTAAATACTAATAACAAAATAAATCCACTTATTATACATAAATATTACATTTATATAATTATGTAATATTTATTACATTTATAAATCTTTTTATCTTAGGAATTAAATATTTAAATTATCCAGTAAATTCCATTGCCCATTTACCCAAAAGTACCAGCTAGATTCACTTTCCCATCGAACAAGATACTGAAGTTGAAAAATAAGCATTATTTCGACTACTAATCGTGTATAAACAGACACAAAAAAAACACATAATTGTAAAAACAATATATTTATTGCTTCGCTCAGAATCTAAAAATAAAAATGCACTTTTAATCTTTATATTATCAAAACATTTTACTAACACAGATATATACCGGAATGTTAATAAACAATATACCTGTTTATAGAAATAAATACATTGGTATTGTTGAGCCAATGAAATAGGATATACACGAAAAAACAAAATTAAAAATGATTGAATTCTTATATTTGATTTTACAATTGTTTTATAATATTATGTATGGTTATGGTAAAATTCGAGGCCCCCACACATACTTATGAAGGCCCATCGCCTCGCACCGCCTGCACCTGCGGTAGTTGCGGCACTGTACCTATAGGATATTGTTTTGAAAACAGAAGGAATCTGGTATTTATTAGATATTTTGATAAAAATTATAAATTATGATTTATTTGTCATACCTATGTTCTTTTGCTACTGTTTCTATAGTTTATATCTTTTTCAAACATTTAATTAATTTTTTTTTTATTAAACATTTTACTTCAATATAATATAATACTATGGATTTTAACTCAAAAAAAAGTTACAAGAAACATAAATTCTCCATCAAAACTCTTTCCTTTTGGTTTAGACTTGGACATTTATTTTATAAAGCTTAAAATGTAAGTACTCATCTCTTCGTAGAAACAAACGAATTCCTTAAGTCAACAGAAATGAGAAAACATTTCGGAATTCTGTCTTTTGTAAGCTATTGTTAAAATATATTACTTTTACATGATCCTGTGGAATTTTGTTTACCACTGACACGGTCATTCTAAACGTCGACTTGGAAAGAGACAATTTTTTTGTAAAACTGTTTACAATTATGTTAAAATTAGGTTTTTAAAATATTTCGAATTTCTTTGATAGACAGTATTTATATTATGAAAATGTAATTTAAACATATTTTATGTATTGCATAGTATTGTACTCTGAACAAAATTAATGCAATATTTCGTTTTAAATAATTATCATTACCAGCTTGTTTCTGATTTGGACCGTAAAAACCAATAATATTAATAAACCAATGATATAGTAACCGAATCACTCTAATTGATGGCACGGCGAGTCAGCGACACACTCATAAATCAACACGTAATAAATGTCCTTTTTAAGTTGACACATCGAAAACAATGTCATAAAATATGGGTTAATAAACCCATGTATAATATCATATCACTGCATATCATATCATCGTATCATAGAATCAAAGTCATTGTAAATTTAGATTATTAAAAATACAAATTCTACTAAAACGAATAATTAGGTACAATTCAATTACAAAAGAGTTTTTTCTTATAATCTGGATTGATAGATTTAATCATTTTAAAAATACACGTTTAGACTCTATCAAAATTATTCTATAGACAAAATTATAGCATAACATAATATTACAATCACGTCTGTATTAATCAAATAAAACGTTGTAAAAGTAAACATTATACATAACGCGATGAACGACTATTAAAAACGAAGATATTGCTTACTAACATTACTGTTACAAAACGTATAATATGCGTCCCCAGAGATAAACAATGAGTCCTCGTTGCGATATAAAGACTAAAATGTATAAGAGAGTATACCTATATATACATGGAGAATTCATATATCGTATAACGAGGCGATACGAAGGAAGCCAATGTTTATCCATCTGACTCTATATTATGCTATATGAAGAAGTCAAGTATACATGCACAAGAGCCGATGCACTAACCACCACTACCCCGTTACCCACGCAGACGTTTAAAGGGGTAGTTTCTCTTGTATACACACGTGCTCTTCTTGGGGTCTAAAAACTGTTTTTACTCTTCTGCAGTCGGTATATACTTCACTTGATTGTCCCAAGCATAAACAAAAACCAATGAAAAAGACAAACAGTAATAGCTGCGCAATTTCCTTACGGTATCTGGAGATATTAAATTACGTAAATATAATATTATTTCTGGCAACGACCCGGGATCAGATTTAAGAGCATGGAGGGCTATAAAGTGTGTTTTGATTAATTTAAATAACAATAAAAAAAAGAACCTTTCAATCATTTTTTTTTTTTATTTTTATGAAAGCGAATATTTACTAGCTGGTGATCTGTAAATACTAAAATATGCCATGGTCGGTGCTGATATTATAACGACAGGACGGCTTGAGTTGAGCCCCGGGGTGTCCATTATTGACACATTCTAGATCAAACCTTTTAATGCTAGCAATACCTATTATTATCAATTGACTATTATTAGGTTGAAAAAATCTCCGTCTCATTGTTAAGTGTTCGAAAATTTCATGAAACAATTAATTACTTAAAAATCAATATAATTATCACAAAAATTATTCTATTCTAAACAAATAAATACCCTACAAAATAATTTTATAAAAGTATCACAGTAGATAATTATACTACATACGTATATAGTATATAGTATATTATATTGTACTTAATGTTCATCATATATTTGTTTAATACATAAAATATACCATCAATTTAAATAAATATAGGTCGAAACTACCCGAGAGAATAATATTAAAATATTCTGCTCAATAATATTCTACCCGCTTCATAAATTAAATTGTTGTTTCTATTTATTTATGTACAATAACGTAACTTTTAATACACCACAAGCCACAAAAACCTTATGTTATGGAGTTTTTCCGTTATATTAAGTTATAACGATGATTATTATTATTATTCTTATTTAACTATCATTTAGTTTTAGCCTTAAGACTTACATAAAGGTGTGTGAATTTTGTGATTTATCATCGATGGTTAAACCTGCTGTATAGGTACCTAGTCAGTTAATGATTTAATTAAATTTGTCATGATTTAATGTAAGAACTATTTTGTTACGATATATAATATTATAGTTCGTTATCTTTAATCACCTTTATGTCACATAATATTGAAAAGTTTTTTTTTGATTCCATAGAGAATAGTCATGTCTAAAACTCTAGATTTAATCAACCCATCGAGTAACGAACACGGAACCCTCATAATTCTACATTATTTCTTTATATTTCTATTATCTATAATCGACTGTCGTCACGCTAATTCGAAAATAACTTTCAGTTAAATGTAACACTAAGTCCAACCTAGGGGAAAAACATATGGATTCTCAGTATATATTGTATACCTATAATAATAATATAGAGAAACTAATTTAAATCCATCCATTAAAAAAAAAAAATAATCATTAATATATAATTAAAATTCCAAACTGGGTATTTAATTTAGAAAACGGCATCATAATTATTAGATATTTAAAGTGTGTGATACACATCTATAGGCTGTATTCAACAGTTGTTACAACTATACAGAAACCACTAAAGTAAAATGTGTAATATTTACTGAAAGAAAAAAATTATCACCAAACTCTATAGAATACGGGACGGTATCCGACTTCTGACAAGTGTTAAGCGGGTATTACAAGCAATATATTTTTATTGTGTATATATTATATTGTACGCCTCTAGGATGTTACCGTTGATAGTTGAAGCAGACAAATAAATGAGTATGGGGCGAGTCACAGAAAAACTTAAAAAAGTTATTGTTTCATTGTACAGTACAAAGGTGGACAAACAATAATGGAATATTAGCGGCGTAAGTAGGCATAGTAAAAATATGTTTTCACATGACTTGGTAAATTAATAATAATTTTTCCACTGGTAAGTAAAATACTAAGTAATTCTGATTATATCATACTATTTTGGTTCACTCCGGTTGATAATATAATATTATAGTATACCACGGTTGACCTTATCTACGTGTTTAATTCTCCATCGTCTCAATTCAAACAACACGATTACCTACTTATAGTTGAAGTTGAAAGTTCTTATATCATATAATAGGTAAGTACCTATAGTTATATATTAAACGCAAAGTGATGTTTATGTGCACAATATAGATTTTAGCATAACTCTGCGCATCATATATGTCTATCACTTTATGCAAATTTTTATTTAATGAACTGTGCAAATACTATTTATCAAGTTATCTAATTATATTTATAATATTATAATATTAATATAGTAGTATTAATATTAGTATTAGTCAATAGAATATTATTTAAGTTCAAAACATCTGAGAAAATACTATATTTTATAAAAATAAGTTCATTTGTACAGGTATGGTTTTTTTTTACATTATTGAGTCATTTATTATTACATTATATTTAAAAAGTTTAATTAACAGTAGGTAGTCTCGAATATGAGCACTGAGATGCCGTAAACAAACATATGAAACGAGGATTGAAACTGCTGACTATTTGTTGAAATATAACTTATATAATAATTAATATTATACAAACATAAGCAGTTCAGTGAAAATTATCTTTAAGAGATAAATTAAATCAATGTGTAAGCATTAGTTAGTACCTACAATATTGATCAAACGTTATTTAAGATTATTGTTTAAGAATACGGAATTAAATTTTTTATGTTAACAAAGTGCATGGTATTCAATTCTCAAAAACAGAGATGAACTGTTAAACAGGTCCAAATTGTAGACAATAGAAACTTATAATCGAATACCTAATCAAAACATTCCAAGTAACAAATTTATTGTGTTACGATACAAAATTAGTACAAGTTGAACATAGGTAGGTTACTACTGCTTAATACGTATTATTATGTAAGATCATCGTTTTTCGTAGATTATGTTATTAATTATTTATTTAAACACTGTTAACAATACGTATTATAAAATATAGTACCTTTTATGAATCATTAGTTAAATAGTTATTTATGGATAAATATATTTGTACTGTTTTTATTCTTTTGGCTGATATTAAACTTAACGATTAAAATTTGACAAATTATGATTAAAACGATAATGAATTCCATAAATATATTAAAGTAATTTTGATGTTTAAAAGCGTTAGAAATCAAATCAATTTCAACGTTGAATTTACACACGTTGGCATATCCACAAGTACGTTATTGTTAGGGATATCATTATGTTATGGGTTCAGCCATCATGTAGAAATAATATAATTTTTTTTAGTTCTCCTCTCTCCCTCTCCTTTTTTTTACATTGTACGACATTAACGAAAAGGATATGCCTCGTTAAAATGGAAATCTTCCTTGGATATTTTTTTTCTTACTCACATTCAGTCGTTGTATCATTATTATTAACATCAGAGTAATATTTTCCTTGCACTTCTCTATTGTGTACGTCTATATATACAGTACAATAATATTACGCAAACTTATCTATTTATAATAATCAATAAAAACACATAAATAAATATCTTCAACTTTTTCTTCCTCTTCTTCTTTTCGTATAAATAAATGTGACGTTTAAAATAAATATAGTCTATATATTAGATGAATTAAATTATTCAAAAATCATATACGAGTAATATTTACCTATAACTTTAAAATACATAAGCATAATAATATGGGTAAAACGGTGTCCATACAATTATACAATATACATCTATAAAGAAAAATTGATAAATTATTTATTATTTTAGACTCTGAAGCGATTGATGCGTATTGTTTTTACCATGACGTGTGGTTTTTTTGTGCGTTAGTCTGACGTTACTATTAAGAGTAGTAAAACATAAAAATGCTCCAATTTTTAATTTTGAGGGTGGTTTCTGGTAGCAAATTAGATCTAGTTGGTGTTTGGATGAGTCAACAGTTTTTTTTGCTATACCTAAGTCAAAAACGAATAACTGTAGACACTTAAAAATTAATATTGTCACTAAATAATCATATTAGATCATTAATCATTTAATCATTTATTAGACATAATGTATTATAATATTCGAAATATTAATAGCTCTTTTAATTCTATTCATAGATATTCAAAATGTTAGCCTTTCTTATTTTATTTTCGATTTATTTATGATAACATTGGAGCTTGTGAACGAAAAAAACTAAAATGTATTACAAGGTTTTCTTCAAAAGCTACTCTTATCGCAATAAAAAAAATATCAAAACCATATTATATTATACAGACCTTATACAAGCGACTTAAGCTTAAATTTGTACAAAATAACGAAAAAATTTAAATTATTTTGTTATTAAAGTGTATAAAACGTTCAATTGTAATAGCTCAGACTTGAAAAAAAAAGGTAATTTCCAATTAT
Source organism: Acyrthosiphon pisum (assembly GCF_005508785.2). NCBI lineage: Eukaryota > Metazoa > Arthropoda > Insecta > Hemiptera > Aphididae > Acyrthosiphon > Acyrthosiphon pisum. The sequence continues at coordinate 69,375,486 of NC_042494.1, read as the reverse complement.
TGTAAATAAAATACAAAGTATCTCGTATTTTTTTTAACAATAGTACAAAAAAATAATTCATTATTTTATGTAAAATTTTTTTTATAGACATTTCAAGTTTGTCTTTTCTTCAACATTTGATATTTTAACAAAAAATAAGATTTGTAAAATTTTGTTGTAATTCAAAAAATATAGTTTGTATTTCATAAAGTTAATTATACTGTACTATATAATCAGCTGTATCTGTACTGTATAATAATATAATATATTATAGTATATAACTGTTTAGGTACTATTCACAATTCATTTTTCAAAAAATTTAGATTAAATATGAACCTATTAATATTATAAAATATTAACACCGTAATCTAGGTACAGTATATTGACTTTGTTTCATAAAAAATAATATTACTATAATACAACATATTCGATTTGTTTTTGGAAAAAATAAGTTCAATCTACCGTGTATAATTAATTTAAATACACATTTTTTTTTATTAAACTTCATTGTTTTAAATATCTTCATAAATTTCAATCTCATAAATGATAAATTTACATAATAGTTTTCATATTTCAATATTATTGTTAAATGTTGACATTTTAAAATAAATAAATATATTCTTATCCTTTTAAAATGTATAATTGGAATCATTCTTCTCATAACTACAAGTTCCGCGATCCCATTGTTTAAGAGCAAAAAAAAAATGTTATTGTTTATTATCTAAGAATTTGTAAGCAATTGTACATTTTAACATTATAAAATGTGCAAGTAAGAAATATCGAAGTTGTAACCGAAATCATACTGATAATTTTTGCGAGCTGCAAACTACTATAATATAGGCACACGTTCAGATCGAAAAGTGAGGCTATAGTCCGTTGATATTGTGAGAGCTACAAACGGTCTCTAGATAATCAGATAACGTTTTCCTAGCTTTAAAAAAATAGTATTTATGTATAGGTACAATAGGTGCATAGATTATATAAAAACAGCAAAAACTAAAAACGCAATTCTGATGGTATTAAAATCCTGGATAACTGTAGACTCTTTGCAGTAGGTTTTACCTGCCCAATCAAACGACACATATTACTTATTATTTTGAACCGGAGACTAAAGCGATATTATTTCGAAGTGTGTTTAACCCCTCGACAACCACATTTACTGAAAATTACCAATGACAGCTGCACTAGTAAATGCACAAAATTAGTTCACCACCGTTCGTAATATCACTGCAGAGATGCACCAAAAATAATATAGTATTACGAGCATCAGGATAATATCATGTTATTAGTCCAGGGCTTAAAACCGATATTAGAAACCTATTTTGAATACCGGTTAAAACCGTTAAAAACCGAAATCGAAAAAAAGCCAAAACTGGTAATAATTAAAACTGAAATTGAAATAAAAGCTAATATTCCAAACCAAAAACAAAATCAGAAAAAATAAATACCGACAACCGAAATCAAAAACAAAATCAAAATTTGAAAAATATTTTAGTTTCGAGCTCTGGTTATTACTTATTACAGATAACTTGTGTTTTTGTTGCGTTATTATATCCTTTTATTTAGGACAAAATGTAACAAAAACAAAGACTTTGTTAAGATAGTTTAACTATAATATTATAATGCTAAAATATCATGTTTATAAAAAAAAGGTAATCATATTTTCAAACG
>NC_042494.1:69368280-69373786 GCF_005508785.2 Acyrthosiphon pisum | reverse complement strand
AGTATAAGCGATTTTAACGAACAACAGTTCCAACATTTGAAAATATGATTACTTTTTTTTTATAAACATGATATTTTAGCATTATAATATTATAGTTAAACTATCTCAACAAAGTCTTTGTTTTTGTTACATTTTGTCCTAAATAAAAGGATATAATAACGCAACAAAAACACAAGTTATCTGTAATAAGTAATAACCAGAGCTCGAAACTAAAATATTTTTCAAATTTTGATTTTGGTTTTGATTTCGGTTGTCGGTATTTATTTTTGCTGATTTTGTTTTTGGTTTGGAATATTAAAAAAATTAATATTTTTTAAAAGAACGTTAATTCGTTTAAATTTAAACCAGAAAATTCCATAGTATCTAGTATCTACGTAATATATAATTTATATAATACCTATGCCTATATACAATAATTATAGTTGTACCTATAGGCACATTGTATAATCTCTGTAGTCCTATAATTATACTCTTATGAAAAGACATTCAATTTTGTTTAATTGTATAGTGCATGTAGTATAATATTATCATTCTTGTTCAAATATATAATATTATATTCTGTATTTTACTTTTAACTTATTCTTTGTATCTAAACATTTTCCAGCATTGTTCATAATTAAAATAAGAATTGTGATAAGTAAAATATATGTCAATAATTGGCAAACATAATGATTATTCATTTGGAGTGGTAAACATATGTACTACATACAAATTTACAGTTTCTACAGTAAAATTATCTACAGTTAACAATCAACAGCTCCATAAAAATGTATATTATAAGTTATAATTTATGATGGCTACATTTTAAAATTAAAATTGGTGATAAATAGTTGCTCACTCAAATGATTCTAATTTTTAAGCGAAAATTGTTGTTTTACCCAAAAACGGTTACACATTTTTCAAAATTCCACTCATTGATTAAAATATTTAAATGTAATAATTATTACGGAAAAATTACCTGTCATCATACACAAAGCCAGCTTTTAACGTATTGTAGTTGACCAAAAACGCCAAAGCCACGCAAGCCGAACTACCTGCTTCCATGGCTAAATCTTGAGAGAAGAATTTACAGATAATAACCTGAAAAAAAGGTACAGTCGTCAATATAACAATGAAATGTTTAAAAATACGCAGTTATAATTTTAAACGGTTATATAATATAACTAGCTGTCTCGGCAGTGCTTTGCTATTGCTAGATTTTATTATTATTATTAATTATTTATTATTTATTTATCTGAAATAAAACATATCTTCAAAAGTTAAGGGCTTTGTCCTGATGGTGGTAAGATTATAGTAGACTATAGGTATACCTTAAAGGTGGGCATACAATTTCCCTCTCTAATTTATTTCACCCCAAACGAAGTCATCTGAAAAAGGCTAATGTATCTACATATAGATACGTTATTCAAAAAATGTGAAGATAATGTGTGATTATTTGTCAAAAGGCTTTTTATTGGTTCTGGTGGCTCTTCAATATTAGGAAGAATAACTTTTCCAGATGCGCATCACATACCGTTCGCTTCATCTGTCCATTTTTTTAGCAAAACTTTTAGGACCAATATCATTCATTGCTCCGATTTGTATATTGTTCTAATGAGCATAATCAATTTGTGAATCGTAACTGAATTCCGATCTATTACTATGAGCTAAAATTCTATTTCCACGTCCTAGTTTTTAACGACGACTGTTGTCTTCCTCTCTGTGCCATAAGCCGCTGCAAGCATTTAGTACTACAACCTTTGCCCGTGCTAGTGAGTGTCTGTCTTTATTTTCAGCAAGGCGCTGCGAACGTTCGGTGCTAGATCCTCTGGTCCGCGATTGCGACGCGTACTCTCTCTAACTTGCGAGACGATCCGAATTTTCAAAAGAAAATTCTCCCATACGACGTATTTTTGCTAATCTCGTTTTTCTTAAAATCAAATTTGTTTACGTTCTAAGTGTTATTAATAATATAATAAGATAAAAACTATAAAATTGGCCATTTATATTCAACATAAAATATATAAATTGCATATGGTATGCATTCAATCAGATGATAAAGACACTATAAAGTACGAGTATAATTACATTTCGGTGCAATATTTAAAGAAAAGAAAATAATCGTAATAATAAAACCAATAAGGTACATTTTATATTATTTTAATCTTCGCTTGGAAACAAAAATATTTACATTGAGGTTTAGGTTTAATTGAAGTTATAACAACATTTATAAACTCAATTATAATCATATTTTTTAAAAACTAATACTGTTACAGTTATCTAAACATAAATAAAGAAAATTTAAATAAAATATTTTAATCCCTAAAAAATTAATTAGTCCATTGATTTTTTACTATTTTACATAAAAAATAAGGGCTTCATAAGTCATAACACTATACTTCTTCAATTTTTTCCAGAGGTACTACTATAATCAAGTTGCTTAGTTACTACAGTATTAAAAAACCTACATTCTCAAAAAGTAAAAAAAAAAATTAAATTAGGGGAAAACAGACATCTGGTTGGATTATTTAAAATGATGAGTATCTCTATATTTTTCCGCGTTCATTCACTAATTACTTAATTTGAATAAAAAATAACCAGAGACGTTAGAAATCTTCTCAAATAACGTTATTATAAGGAAACTGGCAAATAGAGTTTAGGATCAGATTTCGGCGAAACCTTTTGTTCCTTTGAAACGGTTTCTAACGGTTGTATCTAGACAGGAGTCTCCAGTTACTCTATAACTTATTCATATCAAAGGCGGACTTAACTAATAATAATCTTGTGTCTGTTCGTACGTAGTTATATCACAATAACACGAATACTTTAAAATACCAATTCTATAAGTCACAAATTTCAAATACTAGTTTTTAGGAAACATAAATTGTTATTTATTAAGTTTTATTTTCCGTATTTTTTCAAGTTCATTAGTTTAAATTAATCGTAAAAGATTAATTCTATATATTATTACAAGCTATCTAATAGAGTAAGATATTGATGATTGTATTGTCATGTCCTCCATATTTTAAATATATAAAATTATAATACTTTTAAGATAGTTAGGAAAAATATTTTATAAATAGTTACGGTACTATTGTTTTAATTTATACTAACTGCACTATTTATCAAATATTCATAATACTATGAAGATTAAAAATAATATTTTAAATACAAAAAAATATGATATGCATTTTTATTTTATTATATTTTATTTTATTCAACTGCATAGCAACAAAATATTATAATGCATGAACATCATATTTATTAAAATATTTTGCACTTCAATATCGATTTATTTAATTTTGCCAATATAATTTACTAGCCTATACTATGATTGTTGGTATTCAAAAAAATACATGACATACAAGTATGGTAATTTTAAAAATAATAATAAATTAGTTTAAAAATAATGCAACACAAAAATGTGTGCTCGTATTGTTAATTATGAGTACTTTTTAAAATGTATTTTATTAATTATATTGTCATATTTGTATCAAGCATGATGCGAAACTGGAGAAATTTTCTCGTTTTGTGCATATTATGAACGCAAAATCCAAAAATATAGTTGATTATAATTATTATTTTCAATGTAAACGTAAATCACGATTTGAAGTAACTTGCAGGTTTATCCAATAATTTTACTGTTAAAAAGTAATTAAGAATTTAATAATTCCCTAACTATGTATCTTAAATGAATCTGTTAAATTGTAATGTTTAATTTAATATAAAATCGTTAGCTATAAATTTGTATTTATAAATCATTAATGCCCTCGTTTTCACTCTAATTTGTAAGTATATATTTACCTTGCTTGTGTATTAATTAACTGTTCAAATTACTCCATGGGTTTTTTTGGACTTGTCCCGTATTTATTTACATAATAAAATAAATTTGATTTTTTTCCAAGATGTAATTTTTTAGAGAAAATACAAATAATCATATCAAACTAATAAGCAATAATTAAACATATCTTGTAAGTAGGTATCTGGTATGAGTTATAACTTAAAATATTTGAAATTACTTATACTATTCAAATTTAAATTTAAATTGTTAACTCAAAACAACATCACAAATTAAATAAAAAACAATTATAATATCTAGACTTTATAGAGTACCTATATTTATAATATTAAAATATGCTTGTTATACTTATAAAACTAATTTATGGGTAGCATGAAAAACAAACATCGATGTTATAATGTCAAGTATAAACGAATAATATAATATGAAGAAGTCGAAAGAGAAACATGTAAACGTCAAATTACGTTCGAGAAAAAAACAGTAGTAGTACTTGAGTGTAATTATACGTAAGTGAATAACTAGATAAATTATAACTGTATTATTATAAATTAGATTAAACAAACTATAAATTATTGCATAAATAAAAACCGAATCACTATAATATCGTCGTACACAATAAATATGTTCATAATGCATAGGTTACCAGCTTTACAGTAGGTAATCGTGTTGCATACAATTTTTTTATAAAGGGGTGACAAACGCGAGACAAATTAGTATTCAGCCTCTATTCGATTTTAAAGCAATGACCCGTGTGGCCGGGATGATATAAACCACTTGGACGTAAGTTTTATTTTCATATTGTTTAGTGTAAGTAACCACGACTCTATATTGGTCGTTTAAAATTCGGGGTCGTCACCGATAATATTGCTTATTATTATTATTATTACTATTACTATTATATTATGATGTTATCATTACCTAGTTGTTATATTATGCGTTCGTACATCAACATCACGTCAATATGAATATATAATGCAATATTTACTGTTATTGTCAAGATATATAATAATTTTATGTTAGAATCTCAATAGAGAAAAAAATATATATTATATATTATATTATGATATTATGATATTATAATATTACAATATAATATGGGTTAGACTATATAGACGACTGTGAGCTTGTTACCTACTACGATATATTCGATAATCGGGGGTGGTAGCTATGGTGGTTCAGAGAGACGCTTACATTGTAGGCTACCTCCACGCTGCACACATTCGACTGGCACATATTATTATTATTATTATTATTATTATATTCTATTGTTATAGAGCGCAGGCTGTCGACGGGGACGCGATAACAATATTAGGCATAGTCGTCGTCGTCGTCGTCGTCGTCGTCGGTAAAGGCAGCCCGTGGCAGCGGCAAGCGAATAGTAATCAACTTTTATCGGGTCCAACCAACCCCCGTCATGAATTCCCGTTTCGTTATATCCTTCACCCACCCCCAACCACCGTTTGCAAGAAGCCGTATATCGTTCGTTGTACTACAACGGGATAAAATGTACGCAACGGATAAACGCAGAAAATGTTATAGCCTTTACCACCGATGTGGGGCTATAACTACCTACCTGGCTACCTACTATGCTACACTGCGCGCTGGACCGTCAGTGGCGCATTTATGATGACGAGGGGGTTGTGGGGGATCACGTGCGCGATTTTGATACCCCCTCGGTGTTAGCCCAACTATTGTATTATTATTATTATTATTATTATTATACCAGAT
>NC_042494.1:69361095-69368180 GCF_005508785.2 Acyrthosiphon pisum | reverse complement strand
GATCCGTTATTTAACACGAAAAACGCACTATCGTTATTCCAAAAACTACCAAATAACATTTTTGAAAATAATTTGAAGTCGTTAAAATGAACGTTTTTCTAAAAAAGGTCTAGGTCTCTAGGCCAATGTCCTTTTAGTTTTCTAAGTAAATTACTGGAAGTGAGATGGAGGATAATGTTTAATTAGTGGATTACTATGAGGATTTAAATTAGTATGACATTTAGAAACTTAGGATAATATAATTTGGATAATTGTTTAAGGGTAGACGTTTTTCGGTTTTAATGAAGATTTTTGTTTGTGAAATACCAAGAAGAAAATGTCATTTGTTGCAACCAGATAGATTAAACGCCCAAAGCGTTTTATGGATTTTTATAGACTGAAATACTCTGAATAATATTCTGCTTCAGAATATACCTAATATTAAATGTGTATGTAAATAACTTAAAAATAAAAAATAGAAAAAAATTAATATTTTTTTCCAAAAATGTTGTTTAATAACTACTTCAAAATATTCAAAAGAAATATTTTCAAAAACGTTAGTTTTTCTGAAATATTGATTGTCTTACGTTAAATGGATACATCATATTATGTGCAAGTGGTGAATACGTTTTATTAATTTTAATAATATGATTACATTTTTAATTTTATCTTTATCGATGTCAAATAATAAAATTCCTTTCAACCCCCCCCCCCCCCCCTTATCAACTGAAAAATCCTAAATACGTTTTACACCACCCAGGCTAATTTCTATAACGTAGTCACTAGTCGTGCGACGCACAGATAACGTGAATTTAAATAGCAATGCACCGCCGACTTACACCACCCTCGCTACAATCGACATTAACGAAAGCGTATATTATTATAATATAGGGGTGGTTGAGTTTAAGCGTAAATACTCTTTCTCCGTTTACCAAACTTTCAATCCATGTCTCTCTCTCTCTCTCTCTCTCTCTTTCTTTCTCTTTTTCTTTCTCTCTATCTCCATCTCGCACCCTTATCCTCAATGCAGCCTCTTTCCTGTCATGGTTTTGCCTCCGTAAAATGACAACTATAATCCGTAGAAGGGGACAATATAATGTGTTATATACTGGCCACAAAGCTGACAAAGAGGATAGGTATGTAGACCACCCCAATGTAAACAATTTCCCAAACGATTCGCTAATATAATAATATTATCTCAAAAAGAAAGCAAAACCAAATAATTTATAACAGTTTTCCGTATAAAGTCAAATTTACAAATAACGTTTATTTCCGACCTACGTAGGGCCACATACTACACAAATCGATATTTAATCCGACCATTTAAAGCAGCTTCCAGCCTATATAATATCGAAATCGCATAAATATTCCATACGATTATTGTCCGATGTTGTTTGACTAAACCTGTTTAGCAATGCGGCAAACTCTCAATAAACATAAAGTTCACTATTAGAGAACAAGCACTTGATATAAACTTTAAAACATTTTATGTTTATTAGGTATCGTTCTGGAAAAAAACACAAAAATATGATTGATAGAAGATTTAGCTTAAGTGCCTCAACACGAATAATAACTTAGATTGATTTTTGAAAACAATCGATATAAAAAAGAATTGATCCACCTCACCAATGCTTGACATATTAATATACCTGCGTTTTATACCATTGTGTTAATTATTAGTTAATCTAATAAAATAACGCAATTAAATATTCTTAATGAATGAAAAGTCTTAGCCCAACTAATATATTATTATTCATATCATGTATAATCCAAAAATTAAACGCATGCAATATGCATATAAGTATTATTATTTATTGATTCAATAACAATTTATAATTATTTACTTTTAAGTAGTCTTGTAATGATTGTATTACAGTAAAATACTGTATTAAGTATAGGTACTTAATACAATTATAAGCTTATCCAGGAAATACAAAAAAATATTATAATAATTTATTATTCACGACATACAGTTAAACACTCACCAAATATATCAATTATTAATTAAATATTTAAATAAAACTTAACAAAAACAATTTTGTTACCTATATATTAGACGATGCAGTGTATAATCTTCTAAATTTAAATTACTGTTTATGGATCTAGAGCGTTATTTTAGTTTTAAATTAGATTTAAAGTTACTCCACTTCTACCACAAATATTCATTTCAGTCTTTTTTTGTTTTTATTTCAAAAAGTTTTTTAATATATTTTGAGACTGCTATAATATAATACACAAAGTATTACAAATTTCTAAATAAATTGAGATTAATAGAGTAGTTAAATAATCGTTACGTGACTTTGTGTTGAATAATAATATTGTACATTGACCAATTTATTTTTTTTCTTCAAATGACATCAGTTTTGTCAATGTATATATTATAATTATATATTTCAATCTAATTTATTAATAAAATTCAAATCACAGGTCAGATCACGGGGATGGTAAGTTTTGGCTAATTCCGAATGAGCATTTTCAACAAAATGAACCTACACATTTTAAATCGTATTTACCATCTTCAAACAAAGACATAAAATGCATTTCTCCTCAATATACAATAAATATTAATACGATTATGTTACGGATTTATATCCTAATGTAGAGAGGGGACTTCAAACACATGTTTGTACAACAATTTTTAACTGTACAACAGAACGTTATTTGTTTTGAATCAAATGAATAATTAATTTCTTACGGTTGACAATAGGTAATAATGGATATCGAAAAATTCAATTCAATATTGAAGGTAATATTATGTTGTCTACATTAAATTTTGGAGATTTAACTCATGCTGATGAAAAGTTAGAGAAACCTAATTATAATTTTTAATTAGGTACTTATAACTAATTTGCAAATTATAAACATAAAATATATTTTTTTAATTTGTATCAGATATTAATATCTAGGTAGTAAAAAATTACTTACTTTATATAAAGCTCAATTTAATACATAATATTAGTTAATGATGTTCAATTATTACAGATATAATAAGTAATAACAGTTATAAATTATAATAATAGATTTTATTTCGATATTTATTTTAGAAACGTATATTTTTATTAGGTAGTACAAGTTTCACAGAAAATGGGGTGAATACCTGGTGAATTGGCAAGTGCCTATAACTTAAACGAGCCACTGTATATTATGTTATCAATAAATTGTACTTACAGTTAATAATTTTTATCATTGACATGGTTAAAAGTTAAAAGTTAAATCATTTCAAATATAATATTCCGTCAATGAACTTTAGTCTATTAGCCACATATTATTTTACGCATACTAGGTACGTTCATTAGATCCCTTTGTTCGAAACACAAATTCCCTAAGCTAACAATTCCCAAAGCAATAACTAAACTTAGTTGTACATTTAAGTTGTTCTCTATATAAGATTAGAAACAAAATATTTTTATCATAGAAGTCACAAATAGATTATCAAATTTTTTTTAAATAAAATAGGTGTTTGTTTCTAGTACTCAATTTATGTAAATAAAATACACATTGTACTATTATGTACAAAGTTATGATTATAGGACATAGGAGCATAATATTCTAAACACATTTTCTTTATTCAAAAACAACTTTTAAGCACTTTTTAAATACAAAAACATATATAATACTAGTCAATTTTCATAAAAATAATAACAATAATAATAAAAATAATAATTGATCGATCACACTTGCAATTTATATCACGTATAACTACTGCTTTCGAATAAAGCATATATCGTGTATACCTATAGTATATATGTCCTATGGTTGTCGTAAACGTGTTTAATAACACAGCAATATTATAGCTGGCGCAGTACTTTATAGATAGTTATATGCGCGTTTCGATTTTCACATAGGAAATGATAACGTTTAAATAAACAGCAGTTCGATTCGGACTTGATTGGCAGCTGATGTTTATGTGGGATTTTAAAATACAATTTTAGCCGAGTAGGACCTGTACAGCTGATTTGTGACACGACACTCATCGTCCAATATATCATACACAATAATATCTATAGGTATATATATATATATTATATATACTATATAGCTACTGTATACACTTACACGGAAAACGAAGATTTCCGGTATACGACGAGTTACCGGATCGGCGGTCTACTCAAATCCATCGCGAAACCTCGCACAGACGCACATGGAAACTAAATTAATATTATCTCTAAAATTATAAAAGAGCGTTGTGAAATGCGCGCGAATATCCGCGGCAGATAGGCGCGCGAAGTCGTCTGTCTCGGGATCGCAGTCCCCGACAGAACTGTACCGCGGCGACGATGCGAACGGAACGATCCGCAAAAAAATTTTGATTCGCGGCGATAGTGATGATAGTAAATTTTTTTTTGATCGATGGTTTAGAATTATTACGAAATACACGACGACGATATAAATTCGCAGTCCGCGAGTCTCGGAAGTCCGCAAGGGTCTGCGTGTTGTCCTCGGTAAATATATTATGACGACGTCGTCGTCATCGGCGGCGGAGACAGCGTCGGGTTGCGCGCGGTAGCGATACCGAAACGTTACTAACGCGCGCGGTCGTGGCGTAACCGTGGTGGTGGTAGCGGTGGCGGCGGCGACGACGACGATCCTTCTACGAGCGCGCCACGGCTGTTGCCGGCACACGGCGCGCGCGAGTTGCATCGTTATATACGCGTGTGTTATAGCAGGGATCATGCGTGTGGACGGACCACCCCTCTAATATTATTATATTTTTGCGTTTAGAAAACGTACGATGTAAGTATGATTGTGTGCGTGTGTGCGTGTGTGCGTGTGTGTGTGTGTGAGAGAGAGAGAGAGAGAGAGTATAATATGACGTTTCGCAAAGGTTGGTGGACGACAGTGGGGGTGAGTGATAGAGGAAGCAGTCGTCAATGCTCTTTCAATTAAAAATTCTAACATAAAAGGGAGCATGCTAAACGATGTAATCCGAGCCCCTATTGTATGCATGCACTCTGCAGTATTTGTACACACTCAAACATATATATATATATTATATATATATACCTAAGTATACACCACGGGGACGGCTAATAATATGTACACGCACGTATATTCATACCACCCCACTACATCCAGCAAGCACATTTAGCCGAACGCACAATATTATAATAGCAAAAGTATTTTTTTTAAAAAGTTCGAGGTTTAATGAGCCGCGCACTGCAACCGTCAACGACAAAGTATGTACTTACGTCTTACATAATGTTAAGACGGTCTTCTCCACTATAACTACTACAGAGTACCAATGAAAAACGGTGTAACCGACCGGAGTCGATTCCAGGAGCATGCATAGGGCTGCAGTATAAGTGAGCGATACTAAAATAGACATTTGGAAAAGACTCGTCATGTAATTATTGTGCGCGATACACAAGACAGCAGCCAATACGATTATAATAATACAAACAAATCATAATCCGTGAGGGAGAAGGTTTAAGGTTCACACCACCACCAACATGTTTTCTTAAAATATTATTGAGCTTATTAATTACGTTTTATAAAATGTATTAGCCAAAAAAACCTATTTATACTCTAACCCTTCACCCCCTCCCCATAAAAAAAATGCTGGCTACGGTTTTGAATAAATAAATATGACATTGCAACATAAAATATTGTATGCTACCTAAACATAATTCTCATACAACTGCAGACGCTGGTAGAAGCCTATACCGCGGTACCCGACCTGTATACCGACCGCGTTACAGGCATACCTAACGCCTATCCGATTTTTAATGTCATGACTTTCGGGCTTCATTGTATAAATTGAAATCGATTAAGCGAGGTGAATCCGAGAAAAATAAATCCACAGTTTTGGATCAAATATAATATTATGTCCTGACATAATTCGTTTTCCGAAGAAAAAAAGGCTCGGGAGACCAAGACCATATTATTATTTACAAATCTCTCTTTAAACGAAAACGAAAATGCAACGGGAATACCACCCCAACTGGGCGTAACGAGAAAACCCGTGGGTAATCGCATTCACGAGGATATTTGGAATGTATTTCGAGGGGTTCATGTCTTTTTCAGTTTTAAAATAACAATACATAATATTATAGAAGATGATAATATTCAAGAAATTAGCAAATTTGATCTTGGTTATTTATTGAAAACGATTTAACAACGATGAGTGTTCAAAATATGTAGTATGATAAATTATTATTCAGTTATAGAAGACATTTGCTACAACATAATAGGATAATATTGGATAAATATAGAACATTAAAGGTTTATATCATTTAAAACTGCACAGTGGTCGAAACGTCATTGCGTCACAGTGGTTAAAATGAGATGAATGCCTGCGCTACCCAAATACTATTTCTGGTCCAAACTTAATTATTTTTAAATATTATTATTACATCACGTTATCGCATAATTTTATTTGAATTAAGGCTGTAAAAGTTTAAACTTTATAATATTTTCCAACAATATTTCGTGTTCATATATTTAATAATCTTTACAATCGCTAATATATTATATTGTTGATACTCAAATACATCCCTTCTTTCATTCTTGTAATATAATAGGTATAGGTACCTAACTAAAACCAAATTTTAGATTCTGAGGGAAACAAGATTAATGCGTATTGTGTTAACTATGATGTGTGTGGTTTTGTTTTGTGTATGTCTGTCGTCTGACGTCAAGTTCTTTTGAAGTGCTAAAAATGCTTTGGTTTAAACTTAGAGGGGGTGACTGGTGGTTTCTGGTAGCAAATTGGATCTACTTGGTACATTGGGTAAAAGTAAAAATTCCCAGCTCTCTTCTCAATAATTACACTCAAATATACTTAGTAACAAAGACTGGCAGACTTTCTTCGCTCAGAATCGTCTTTCGTATGCAGTTATTTATCATTGAATTCAAACTTAGCACATCAATTAAAATAATATTTACAGTTGAAAAAGTCAATGACCATGGTTAAACTCGATAACTACTGTACAGCTGACAGGAATTTCCCTCTTTTTTTTGTCTTATGATGATGTCACATTTTTATTCTAGATCAATATAATATTTTTATATATTTATCTTGCTTGATGAGACATTTTAATAGAGTTTAATTTTATGGGTTAAACCCTTTCTTCAGTAAAAAAAAAAAATCTACTTAAAAACTATGA
>NC_042494.1:69357357-69361045 GCF_005508785.2 Acyrthosiphon pisum | reverse complement strand
GACGAGTTCCGATACACGCGTAATCACTGCAATATTTGATAATATCGACAACTTTGAATTGCCATAACTTTTGAACGGTAAGTTTGCGGGAATTTTTTCGAACAATTTTGAATTCAGCATAAAAAACACGTATTTAAAAAAAAAAATTGAAAAAAAAAGGGTGTCCGGTAAAGTAGATTTGTTCCTTACATTGATCTTTTAATTTGGGCAAAATATGACTTAAAAAAAATAAATAGGCGGTGTGGCTAAAAATGTAAAATTACCGCAAACTGCTCAAGAATCGAAAATAATTTCTGATATGTTTAATAAACAGACAAAACTTGAGCGGCTGAGCCAGAAAACAAGCAATAAAAAAAAGGCGGGTAAGTCGTGGATGTCGCTCTGCTGTACAGTAGGTTACAAGTGGGTTACTGTAATGGATGGAATTAAATTTGAATCCAATGATATTATATCATTGTATACGAAAAACGATTCTGAACGGAGATGATTTGTCAGTCTAGGATATATTATTTTTAAAGAAAAACTTATGGAGAACCTTGTACCAAATTTTAAAAACTTAGTTATAAAAGAAAAAATTTTTACGATTTTTCAACCACTAAATTACTTGCAAATTTTCGCAATTTTGACATATTTCGTATAAATTTGAACTTTAAATGCTTATAAATAAAAATTGTGACAATGTATTCCTTTTATTTTGCAACTGCTATTGTAAAAATATGTTAGGAGTCTTGTATTAAATTTCCAAATCTTAGAATTAAAAAGAAAAACTTTTATGAATTTCTGTCTAAGATAATTTGAACATTGCCGTAATTTTTACGTATTTAGTCAAAATTTGAACTTTAAATGCTTATAAAAAAAAAATCGTGACTATATATTTCTTTTATTTTTCAATTGCTATTGTAAAAATATATTATGAGCCTTGTATTAAATTTTGAAATCTTAGATATAAAAGGAAAATTTTTTATGAATTTCTAGCATAAAATAATTTACGAATTTTCGTGATTTTTACATAATATGTTGTCAAAATTTGAACTTTAAATGCTTATAAATAAAAATTGTGACAATGTATTCCTTTTATTTTGCAACTGCTATTGTAAAAATATGTTAGGAGCCTTGTATTAAATTTCCAAATCTTAGAATTAAAAAGAAAAACTTTTATGAATTTCTGTTTAAGATTATTTGAACATTGCCGTAATTTTTACGTATTTAGTCAAAATTTGAACTTTAAATGCTTATAAAAAAAAATTGTGCCTATGTATTTTTATAATTTTTGAATGGGAGTTAGAACAACATATGTGGACCCTTCTATTAAATTTTCAAGTATTTTGTCCCAGCTAATTTTTTTTTATCAACATTTATAAAAAAAAAAATCAAAAAAAATCGATTATTTCAATTGCCTATAAATAGATTAAAAATTAGTGAAATATTTTGAAAATAAAACTATATAAAGAAAATGTCAATTTAAACAACTGGTAAAATTTTCAAGTGTCTACGACTCATACTTTTTGAATAATAACAAATATCAAAAATCGTTTGAGGCTAAACCGTTATTTAATGCGGTTTTGTAAAAATTTAAATTTCAAACACTCCTGAAAATTTTTTGTCTTAGTCCGGTTGAGTTTTTTTTACAGATATTTAAAGAAAAACTTATGGAGAACCTTGTACCAAATTTTAAAAGCTTAGTTATAAAAGAAAAAAATTTTACGATTTTTCAACCACAAAATTACTTGCAAATTTTCGCAATTTTGACATATTTCGTATAAATTTAAACTTTAAGCACTTATAAAAAAAAATTGTGACTAACGATTTTGGATTTTTTTTTATCACTGTGAGAACAACTTATAAGAAACCTTGTATTAAATTTTCAAAGTTTTCTATCCAACCAAAAATTTTTTATCGTTATTTTAAAAAAAAATACTTAGAAAAATTGAAAATTTCATTTGTCTATAAATAGCTCAAAAAAAGTCGAAACACTTTGAAAATTTAACCCTGTATAGACAACGCTAATATAAACATCTGTTGCAAATTTCAAGTGCTTACAATAATTATTTTTTGAGTTACAGTAAAATTAAGTTTTCGTTTTTGTCAAAAATTGGTTTTGCTTAAAAATTCGCGTTTTTCCGTTATTTTTTTAAGGTTTTTCCTGCCGCTTTTGAAAAGTATTGGGAAGAGTAATGCTAGATTCACTTTCCTTTCAGAAAAGGTACAACTTTTGAAAATCGAAGCATTTTTACTGCTCCAAAAGTTGTCGTCAGACACAAAAAAAAAAAAAAAAACACACATCATTGTAAAATCAATTCGTTCAGAATCTAAAAAAAATATATATTATTATTTGAGATAATATTAATTTGTAAATATATCGTATACCTATATAAGAGTAATAAAGTATAGGCTATAAGTGTTCAATCAGGTAAAATTGATTTATAAATAATGCAGTTGATATATATTTTCAAAAATAAAAAAAGGAAGATTTCCTATAATAAACTACCTACTAATATTATTGTTTATCGATATAAATATTGCCATATAATAG
Source organism: Acyrthosiphon pisum (assembly GCF_005508785.2). Lineage (NCBI taxonomy): Eukaryota > Metazoa > Arthropoda > Insecta > Hemiptera > Aphididae > Acyrthosiphon > Acyrthosiphon pisum. The sequence continues at coordinate 69,358,512 of NC_042494.1, read as the reverse complement.
TTTGTGCAGGACTTTTAACTGATATAGGTATGCAATTGTTTTTCTAAAATATCTGCTACCTTTTATTTAAAAATGATGTTACCTAGTTAATAAAAAGGGTACCATAAAAAAATGTAAGCATTTAATATGTGGTTGCGATCAAGGCGATCATTTTTTTTTTACCCATTCGGGCCGGTCAAAACCTTTGCCCCCCTCTACTGAAAACTGAAATGAGCCACTGTCTTAAATGTATTAGGTTAGAACGCGATAAAAATGCTGTGAAGTTAGTTCAGAAACCCTATTCCAACGACTCAAACTCCTGAATTACATAATTATTATGATTTATTAACACCATATGCGTTCAATTTAAAAAAAAAAACAGTTTGAATATGACGACGAATATAATATCCTTAAAAATACAACCGAGAATACCTGCAGTTTTATTTTTTATAACTCCATGAGACTTCTGTATCGTCATATTTTTAAAGTAAGAAAACAATCACTAACACTTTTATTTGATTCTGATTTATGTGATAAAAGGTGGACAAGAAATTATTATTATTAATCTCAAAGGGTTTTTAAAAATATTGAAGTCGTTCCTTCCGATAGTGATACTACAGTAACTACATTATATAGAAAAAAGAAAAAAGTCCCAACTACTCACAAGAAGTTCAGAAAAGCAACATTAATAGGTGCAAAGATTGCTGAATTGATTTCTCGAGCATCTAATGTTCATTTCTACAGAAAAATTGAACAGCTTGAATATGTATATAACAATTGGTTGAAAGGGCGTGAGGTATTTAATAGTATTTTTATTATTTTCAAAAAATAATTATATGTATATTTGATATTTGATTAAAACGACGACAACGACATTTCGAATACACCAAATTCTAAAAATAAATGAGTTTATCTACTTTCAGTGTATTGCGCGACTGTACAACACGTAACCCGTAGGTATTCTATTGACTTATTCTTGGTATTATAAAATATTTGCAATTTTAACTTTTGCAGTCGATAGGTAAGTCTAGGTAAGTCTAAGGTAAGTGTCAGTGGTAACATCTTGTTCTGTAGGTACTATAAACATTAACTCTATAATTTTAATATTACCTATATGTTTTTTTTTCATATTATTCATAAGTCTTAACATATTTGCATATTTATGCTATTTTAATA
>NC_042494.1:69330642-69357257 GCF_005508785.2 Acyrthosiphon pisum | reverse complement strand
TAAAAGTTAAATCATTTCAAATATAATATTCCGTCAATGAACTTTAGTCTATTAGCCACATATTATTTTACGCATACTAGGTACGTTCATTAGATCCCTTTGTTCGAAACACAAATTCCCTAAGCTAACAATTCCCAAAGCAATAACTAAACTTAGTTGTACATTTAAGTTGTTCTCTATATAAGATTAGAAACAAAATATTTTTATCATAGAAGTCACAAATAGATTATCAAATTTTTTTTAAATAAAATAGGTGTTTGTTTCTAGTACTCAATTTGTGTAAATAAAATACACATTGTACTATTATGTACAAAGTTATGATTATAGGACATAGGAGCATAATATTCTAAACACATTTTCTTTATTCAAAAACAACTTTTAAGCACTTTTTAAATACAAAAACATATATAATACTAGTCAATTTTCATAAAAATAATAACAATAATAATAAAAATAATAATTGATCGATCACACTTGCAATTTATATCACGTATAACTACTGCTTTCGAATAAAGCATATATCGTGTATACCTATAGTAGATATGTCCTATGGTTGTCGTAAACGTGTTTAATAACACAGCAATATTATAGCTGGCGCAGTACTTTATAGATAGTTATATGCGCGTTTCGATTTTCACATAGGAAATGATAACGTTTAAATAAACAGCAGTTCGATTCGGACTTGATTGGCAGCTGATGTTTATGTGGGATTTTAAAATACAATTTTAGCCGAGTAGGACCTGTACAGCTGATTTGTGACACGACACTCATCGTCCAATATATCATACACAATAATATCTATAGGTATATATATATATTATATATACTATATAGCTACTGTATACACTTACACGGAAAACGAAGATTTCCGGTATACGACGAGTTACCGGATCGGCGGTCTACTCAAATCCATCGCGAAACCTCGCACAGACGCACATGGAAACTAAATTAATATTATCTCTAAAATTATAAAAGAGCGGTGTGAAATGCGCGCGAATATCCGCGGCAGATAGGCGCGCGAAGTCGTCTGTCTCGGGATCGCAGTCCCCGACAGAACTGTACCGCGACGACGATGCGAACGGAACGATCCGCAAAAAAATTTGGATTCGCGGCGATAGTGATGATAGTAAATTTTTTTTTGATCGATGGTTTAGAATTATTACGAAATACACGACGACGATATAAATTCGCAGTCCGCGAGTCTCGGAAGTCCGCAAGGGTCTGCGTGTTGTCCTCGGTAAATATATTATGACGACGTCGTCGTCATCGGCGGCGGAGACAGCGTCGGGTTGCGCGCGGTAGCGATACCGAAACGTTACTAACGCGCGCGGTCGTGGCGTAACCGTGGTGGTGGTAGCGGTGGCGGCGGCGACGACGACGATCCTTCTACGAGCGCGCCACGGCTGTTGCCGGCACACGGCGCGCGCGAGTTGCATCGTTATATACGCGTGTGTTATAGCAGGGATCATGCGTGTGGACGGACCACCCCTCTAATATTATTATATTTTTGCGTTTAGAAAACGTACGATGTAAGTATGATTGTGTGCGTGTGTGCGTGTGTGCGTGTGTGTGTGTGTGAGAGAGAGAGAGAGAGAGTATAATATGACGTTTCGCAAAGGTTGGTGGACGACAGTGGGGGTGAGTGATAGAGGAAGCAGTCGTCAATGCTCTTTCAATTAAAAATTCTAACATAAAAGGGAGCATGCTAAACGATGTAATCCGAGCCCCTATTGTATGCATGCACTCTGCAGTATTTGTACACACTCAAACATATATATATATATATATATATACCTAAGTATACACCACGGGGACGGCTAATAATATGTACACGCACGTATATTCATACCACCCCACCACATCCAGCAAGCACATTTAGCCGAACGCACAATATTATAATAGCAAAAGTATTTTTTTTAAAAAGTTCGAGGTTTAATGAGCCGCGCACTGCAACCGTCAACGACAAAGTATGTACTTACGTCTTACATAATGTTAAGACGGTCTTCTCCACTATAACTACTACAGAGTACCAATGAAAAACGGTGTAACCGACCGGAGTCGATTCCAGGAGCATGCATAGGGCTGCAGTATAAGTGAGCGATACTAAAATAGACATTTGGAAAAGACTCGTCATGTAATTATTGAGCGCGATACACAAGACAGCAGCCAATACGATTATAATAATACAAACAAATCATAATCCGTGAGGGAGAGGGTTTAAGGTTCACACCACCACCAACATGTTTTCTTAAAATATTATTGAGCTTATTAATTACGTTTTATAAAATGTATTAGCCAAAAAAACCTATTTATACTCTAACCCTTCACCCCCCTCCCCATAAAAAAAATGCTGGGCTACGGTTTTGAATAAATAAATATGACATTGCAACATAAAATATTGTATGCTACCTAAACATAATTCTCATACAACTGCAGACGCTGGTAGAAGCCTATACCGCGGTACCCGACCTGTATACCGACCGCGTTACAGGCATACCTAACGCCTATCCGATTTTTAATGTCATGACTTTCGGGCTTCATTGTATAAATTGAAATCGATTAAGCGAAGTGAATCCGAGAAAAATAAATCCACAGTTGTGGATCAAATATAATATTATGTCCTGACATAATTCGTTTTCCGAAGAAAAAAAGGCTCGGGAGACCAAGACCATATTATTATTTACAAATCTCTCTTTAAACGAAAACGAAAATGCAACGGGAATACCACCCCAACTGGGCGTAACGAGAAAACCCGTGGGTAATCGCATTCACGAGGATATTTGGAATGTATTTCGAGGGGTTCATGTCTTTTTCAGTTTTAAAATAACAATACATAATATTATAGAAGATGATAATATTCAAGAAATTAGCAAATTTGATCTTGGTTATTTATTGAAAATGATTTAACAACGATGAGTGTTCAAAATATGTAGTATGATATATTATTATTCAGTTATAGAAGACATTTGCTACAACATAATAGGATAATATTGGATAAATATAGAACATTAAAGGTTTATATCATTTAAAACTGCACAGTGGTCGAAACGTCATTGCGTCACAGTGGTTAAAATGAGATGAATGCCTGCGCTACCCAAATACTATTTCTGGTCCAAACTTAATTATTTTTAAATATTATTATTACATCACGTTATCGCATAATTTTATTTGAATTAAGGCTGTAAAAGTTTAAACTTTATAATATTTTCCAACAATATTTCGTGTTCATATATTTAATAATCTTCACAATCGCTAATATATTATATTGTTGATACTCAAATACATCCCTTCTTTCATTCTTGTAATATAATAGGTATAGGTACCTAACTAAAACCAAATTTTAGATTCTGAGGGAAACAAGATTAATGCGTATTGTGTTAACTATGATGTGTGTGGTTTTGTTTTGTGTATGTCTGTCGTCTGACGTCAAGTTCTTTTGAAGTGCTAAAAATGCTTTGGTTTAAACTTAGAGGGGGTGACTGGTGGTTTCTGGTAGCAAATTGGATCTACTTGGTACATTGGGTAAAAGTAAAAATTCCCAGCTCTCTTCTCAATAATTACACTCAAATATACTTAGTAACAAAGACTGGCAGACTTTCTTCGCTCAGAATCGTCTTTCGTATGCAGTTATTTATCATTGAATTCAAACTTAGCACATCAATTAAAATAATATTTACAGTTGAAAAAGTCAATGACCATGGTTAAACTCGATAACTACTGTACAGCTGACAGGACTTTCCCTCTTTTTTTTGTCTTATGATGATGTCACATTTTTATTCTAGATCAATATAATATTTTTATATATTTATCTTGCTTGAATGAGGACATTTTAATAAGAGTTTAATTTTATGGTTAAACCCTTTCTTCAGTAAAAAAAAAAATCTACTTAAAAACTATGATTTCCTGCTTGGTGCACTACCCTAAATCGACCAATTTGCTTTTATACCATTCTGTTGGGGAGCAGACAGAGCATTGTTCACGGCTTATTGATCGACCCGCGAGTATTTGCCCTGTTTCACACAAAACGCAATTACAATGGTCCTCTATACTGATTTTTGACCTAGGGGTCTTTGTTAGTTATAGTCATGTCCTGTCCGAAAAAAACGTATTTTATACACCTACAGATGTCTGACCTGTACTTAAAGTAAGTTTTTAAGTTAAAACAATTTCAGTAGGAAATAGAAGTTACTTTATATATTACTATAGGTATATCGTATATGTGATAAAATGTATATTTTTGCATTAATTAAAAAAAATGTAGAATATATTACTAATTTTATATGAAAGAAATCTAATTTATTTAACTATAATCATAAAATTAGTACTTTTATGATATCGCCTACCGACAGGCGGCTGCTAATTATATAGGTACTTAGATAGTTGTTATATACCATGGTAATGCATTATAAAACTTTCAAATAAAAGTAAATAAATAAATATATTATTTTAAATTATTAGTATATAAATTTAATTATTTGTTATTATTATTGAATCATGATTGTAAATATAGGTATTATATATTATAATATTGTAAATAAACACAAAAAATATGATACTTTTAAAAATCACAGTATTTATTTGTTTTAACTTTGTGTAGTTTTTTTTTTTGTGAAAATTGAATATCAGTATTAAAAAGGTGGGTAAGTGGATGTCGCTCTACTGTACAGTAGGTTACAAGTGGGTCACTGTATAATGGATATTATTAAATTTGAATTCAATATTGAATTATATATGATATAATATATTATTACCATAATATGATATAATATCACTGTATAAGAAAAACGATTCTGAGCGGAGACGGTATGTTAGTCTAGGTATAAGGTATCTTATATACTTATCTATGGTATTAAAAAAAAAATTGACCAATAATAGGTATCTATAATAAATTCCAAATTAATCATATCACAATATCCATTAGGTAATTATAACGCGTAATACATCAACAACAAATCGTGGTACTATCATAGATGATATATAATAGTATACTTTAGAAGTTTCAATAATATACAATCACAACAAAATAACTAAAATATTTAATCTAGGTTTTTTTAATATGTAATTTCGTCCAAAATTGAACTTAAAATGGCTATAAAAAAAAACTGTGCTTATTTATTTTTTAGATTTTTTGGTAACAGAATTAACTACTTAGGTGGAATCGTGTTTTACATTTTTAATCCTTAGATATAAAAACTGAAAATTTTATAAATTTTTAACTGCGAAATAATTATTAAATTTTAAATTTGATAAATTTTGTCAAAATTCGATCTTTAAATGCTTATAAAAAAAAATTGTGCCTATGTATTTTTAATATTTTTCAATTGCTATTGTAACAATATAAAAGGAGCCTTGTATTAATTTTTTACACTTTTTGGCTGAACAGATAAAACTTTATTAATATTTATAGAAAAAAAACTAAAAAAATTGAAAACTGACCATGTCCGTAAGCAGCTCAAAAAGTGTCAAATTATTTTCAAAATTTCATCGTATATAGAAAATATACGAATATACGATATAATCGTTGTAAGAAATCGAGTGAATATCGAATGTTGTAAAAATATGAATTTGAAACGATCATAAAAATTTAATTTGATTTTCTTATAGATATTTTTTGTTTGATAAAGGTAAATAATCTTATAAGGAATCTTGTATTACATTTTAAAATCTTAGATTTAAAAAGAAAATTTTTTACGAATTCTTAACTCAAAATAATTTGCTAATTTTCGTGATTTTTCCATATTTTGTCAATTTTTGAACTTTAAATGCTTATAAAAAAAACTGCGACTAAGGATTTTTAATATTTTTCATCTGTTTTTGAAATAATATACTAGGAGCCTTTTATTACATTTTCAAGCTTTTTTAATCAACAAATAAAATTTTATTGATATTTTTAGAAAAAAAACTAAAAAAAATGAAAACTGACAATGTCCGTAAAGAGCTCAATATAAGTCAAAATATTTTGAAAATATTATGGTGTATAGAAAATGCTAATATAAACATTCAGTCAAAATTTCATGTATCTACGGTCATTTTTTTTAAAGTCAAACCAAAAACCAAATTCAATTTTGTGAAAAATCGATTTTGCGTAAAAATTCCCGTTTTTCCTTAATTTTTCTTTGGTTTTTCTTGGTGCTTTTGAAAATTACTGGGAATTTTAAATTTTGACCTCCCTAATGCACCAACGATATTCACTTTCCAATCGAACAAGATACTGAAGTTGAAAATCGAAGCATTATTTCGACTACTTATCGTGTACACAGATACAAAAAAAAAATAAAAAAACACACATCATTGTAAAATCAATACATTCATCGTTCCACTCAGAATCTAAAACTGCGGGGAAGAACTGATTACAATTCATATTTAACAATATTTAAAAATAAGTTAGATAATACCGTTTGTGAAATAGGTATACACAATTGAAATTACACATACAATATGGTGACATGCCGTCTACATACTAACATACAATTTGAAACATAATAAAAAGTATTTACCCTTTTTCCATAAAAAAATCCCATACTAAGCAAACTCACACCTAAGATATCTAGATACAGAGAAATATCGATTCTTAGGTTAAAAACTGCTGACGTAAGGTCACCTGGTTGCGGGGTGATAAGTTAACGGATCGTTAAGGGGGGGGGGGGGGGTAATATAACAAACAAGTAAGTACCTATCTATTAATTTACAACTAATAATTACAATCTCCAAAAGATATTTTACATAATATTATCTTCAATACAATGGTAAATTTTCAATTTAACAGAAATTAACGAATGCAGAATGATAAATGGTTAACATGGAACGTTATTACAATTACTGTTTATTTTTAAAAACCTTAATACCTATATGAGTATTATAAGTCCCACACACTTCGTCCACAGAAAACCTACAGCTGTTGTTAAGCTAATACAAGCATTTGCCTAGTTTGCCAAAATTATATAATAATTTATGAAATGTAATCTTTTGGAAAATTTTTGTGATAATTAATTTAGCCATAGTTTCCGCGTCTTGTAAGATTCAGTCTTCTAATCAGTGTAAGAAATTTTAGTAAGTTTCTCTGTTAACAAAAATAAAAGAATAAAAAAACACACAGACGATAAGTTATCATGTATTGGACATTGGTGCCGCCCCACAATCAATATGAATAACTTCAGATAGGCAGTAAAATATATTATACATAATATCCATATGTATATTATAGTAATTACTTTGTATTAACAGATAATTCAATTTTCAAAATGAAAGACATTGATAGACATTATTATTCCATAAGTGTACCTATAATCTATACTACAAAAATAATGCTCACTGTTAATTAGGTTGAAACTATACGAACGAACAAGTTGACTACACTCAATACTCATCAAGTATGTGATTTTAAAATAATGTTTTTGATTCGATAGCACAATACAATTTGTTTTAAATTTAATATCACAACATAAATGTTTTGACATGATCTAGTATACTATTTAACTGTTATAGTACATTGTTATCGCGATTTTATATTCAACATAACTTACCTTTTGTTGTTATCTGTTATATTGATGATGTGGAAAAATCAAGAAAGTTTAATTTTCATAAATCTTTATACTGTCCGTGTCGAATTGAAATATTGTCAACATTCTTGGAACGTATTCATATGAAATTCCCAAGTTACAATCATTCTAGAGTATCCCCAGAGTGACATTGTGCAGTACAACTTCATTACTTCAAAATATTAGATATTTTGGAACATATTAGTAGGTAATTCGTTTAAGCTGACTGCAAATTTTCAACCACTTTGTACAACCCAGTCACGACGTAGGAAAAGTTTACAAACTACGATTCCTCTAAACGAACCGTTTACAACGGCTGGCCAGCGTTAATTAGCCGGAAACCACAATTGATTAATGCTCACACTATGTTAGGCGATCCTCACAAGAACTTAAGGGTTGTTAGGTGATTATAATTATTATTACATCGTAACCTCTAAAGTCACCTGCCAAAAACTACCGGCGTTTTGAATATTAAAGGATATTATGCTATTGAACACGTCATAATATTTTGACTCCTGTTCCACTGAAAATAATCTTCAAAAAGCATTTAACTAAATGGAAAATTATTCTATTTACTATTGATTTTGCACAAACAATATTCTTTACTAAATTCTATTCCTAATTAAAAATGCAGTTTTCGTGATCTTTGATTTACGCAGAATAAAATATGAACATTTTCGATAAACGTCACAACAGTTTTATTACAACTGTTAAACTATTATCTATACTAGATTAAAACACAAACTAATCATAATATTATAATTTTATAAATTAAAATGTTCAGAATCGGCTTTTATGTATATTGAACTAATACAGATGTTTGTTTCGATAATGTTTATTATAACTTATAAGATACAGTGATTGAAATTGCATATTATACATAAAACATTAGGTACTTATTGTAGGAGTCTACAACGTCCGTTGTAATTTGTAATTCAGGGTTAAATATTACATATATACAAATTACAAACGAATAGTAATTTTGTATGTTTTATTATAAATTAATATTACATTAATTGGTTACAATTAATATCAAGAAAAATGTAATACTATATAATATGGCAATATGCATGCGTTAGATTTTTAAGTAGTGATAATAATAAGGAATTAATTGATAACAATATTTATTTACACAGTGTGTCCACATAACAACGTCATACCTACAACCTACTACATTTAATAAGAAAATTATTGTCCAAACCGTTAATAGGTAGGTACTTAATTCAATATATAACCATAGGTTTTCAAATAAAATACAAAGATTTACGAAGAATGAAAATAGAGTTGCTCAGGTGAAAGCTCCTATCCACCCCTGTCTATAATCTCACAATATATTGTCACCTGAATCAACAAACCGACGATCCTTTTTCCCTCGTCGCCAACGTTTCACGATGAAGAGCTCATCAGGGAATCGATAAGAAAAAAAAATACGAACCTTTGCTATTATAATGGAAAAGCTATAAACTCTAAATATCTAAATTTCGACCGTATTGATATTGATAAATTCATCACTTGTAAATTTCCACGAAAGATCATACAAATATCAGTAGGCATTAGGAACAATATTAATATGAGACTTAATAAATTATATTATACAAGGTGATTTTCTAAACATTTCTCGCCCGATTTTTAAGCTTAAATTATGCATATTTTCAAAATCTGATTTTCGGAATTTTTAAATAGGTACACTTTAAGACTATATTTTCGAATACTTGAGATTTTTTGTACCATTAAAGGGTGGCCTGTACCAATAAAGGATGGTCCTGTACCAATACAGACTTCTGATTTTCAATATAGGAACCTTCCATTTTCACTTTTAATTATTCAGTAGATATTATTTTTTTCTGAGAATTTCGATGTAACTAGATAAAAATTCAAACGAGTTGTTTTTGAGTTGCAGTATAACTTTGTGTACTAAGAAATAAGGATAATATGTCTATGATAATGGGTTAAGTCGATTTATTATGAGGAGTTTGGTGATATTTGAAAATGTTAGTAATTACGGTTAATCTATCAACATAAATAATTTGTAAAAACGGTCCAAGTATATTAAATCCAAGTAGGTACTAAATCTAATATTACATAATATAATTTATGCATAAAAAATCTTGTACGTAAATACTATGTAAGATATAGAATACTACTCTTCTACGTAATTAATAATTAGTAGAGCTTTGTGAAATATATTTCATAAATTCTATGATGTAAAATATTATATTGTATCATATTTAATTTTTATCAATTAAAGTAAGCATAATATATACATAATATATATTTTTTGAATACTACCGTTATTATACATATTGTAATATCGGGTATTATACCGTTGTTCGACTTAATACAAAAATTGTAAATATCTTACAAAACCTGGCATCATTGTGTGCTAGTGTTGGCTAGTTGCCCTTATCCCATTGAAAAATATCTTCATATTGTACAAACTCTAAAAACCTACCTATACAAATTGCATAACATAAGATATTCAATGCCAAGTAAAAATAATTTGTACAAAATTTCAGTAAATACCTTACTGATCTAATAGAATATTAAAATAAATCTAGAAAAAGTTTAACGTCTTCAATTTAATTCGAATATACCAAATAAAAAATACTGTCGATTTTACATCTTAATAGCGTGCACACTGCACCCTCGAGTTTACAAACTGCGTATGAAGTGACATCCGTTATGATAACCGGATGAAATAATTTTCTTATGATTTATCAAATCTCATATTTTGCTAAATCTTATTACCATCTTCTGAAAGTATTACAAATAGTGGTTGCAACTAAAATAATAATATATTGATGCGATTATTCGTTCCGTTATTTTAATCATATTTTAAACATACATTACGTAATATAGGTATTAGGTAGGTACTATGTTATCATATTCTCTGACTGTGATAGAGCTTATTTTTTATTTTACTGATCTTAAGCCCGGCAGCTATGAATGTTAGTTGCTGGGGGGTCCATCCAGGAATTAGTGATACTCTAACCCTCAGAACACATTTCGTGACTGAATGCAACCACCGTGCCACACCGGACCACATAAATGGAATATTATAGCTTTATCTGATTTTTTTATTTTAAGATAAGGTTATAATTTTACATTTATCTTTAACTTTTTTTTTTTATATTTTCCTCACTCTCCGTGGATTCTACAAGATACTTAAAAAGGTTTCATCAGTAGTTTTTTGGTCATCCTGTGACTTCTTAATTTTGGTATTATTGGGAATTCCCTGGAATGAGAATATTCCTCCCCGAGTTCGTTCTTGGAAATTTCTGGGAGTTCCCACATGTTCAAGACAATAGTAGATGTCATATAAATATATAATATATGCCATATATTTGTCTTATATTATAAGACAAAAAATAAAATAGTGTTATAAACTAAAACCAAGCCAACAAAACAATGTATTCAAATGACCAAAACACTACGACTTCTAAAAACAGTACAATAAACTAAGGATACAACTCTAAGAGCATAAATTCTAGACTGGAAGTTAAACCACAGACTATTTAAGCACATTTAACCCATCTCGAGTACCAATAGAAATAACAGACCCAACTAAAACCTAATTACAACTTTTATACTATGCAACAATTTATCACCCCACAAATTAATCAAGTAATGAGAATAAAGCCATCTATAAATAATACTAATATTATAAAGACTGCAAAATGTTTTTTTTCATTTATGTCGGTTGAACTATCAATATACAATAAAATTACACAATCGTGTATACTCAATAATCGAGTACATAATACATGGGATTCCAGCCGTTGGTAGAACTTCCGATGATAGAATGCAAAGAATTCAACAAACCGGAAGATGGTAACGAAAAAATCCTACATAATAAATCTGTGAAATCGGCGTAGGTTTTAATATGGGTTGTACAATTTGCTAATTATCGTAGCTCAATATTGAAAACAGACAGAATCTGTATAAGTATCTGATACTTATTTGTATAAGTAATTCATTCGATTGGAAGTTGGAACAGTTATTGAAAACTACACTCGACGTGAACAAAATATAATATACAATAAATATGTTTGTATTGCATGCTAATATGCTATACATTTATATAATTATATGCATAATAGTTTTTAAAGCAATGACACTAGATTATATTGGCTTCGTAAATGTAAGTAAATTATTTTTAGTGGACCTGATACTTGTACTTGAATCTGCGGAATATTAAACAAGCACAATTAATCATTATATATTTTTTATACAATTTACCAATATAATTTACAAATTTAAATATGATGATACCATATACCAGTATACCACCGCCCACAACTTACAGATAGAAGAAGCTCTACAACCAGACCTACTAACAAATAATATCATCAACTTCTTAAAAGAAAAAAAAAATATACAACTTAATTTAAGTTAGGTAAGCATATAATATTGTAAATAAAAGAATACAGCTGTGAGTAAATCGGAGTCTTAAACTTCTACAGATGTTATTAATTATATCAATACAATTTTTTTTATACATTTCTCATTATTCTAATTTAATATAATTATTATTTTTTAAATGTTTTTTATGTACATAATATATTATAATATATTATATTATGTTTTTCGGTAAAAAAAATTTAGTCTAACCAGGGCTCGAAAACGTTTATATAACGTTATAATTATAACGTTATACTTGTCGAAACGATTAAAAAAGATAGCAGAAAACAAAACGGTAAACAGTAAACAAAACGATGCAATGAACGACAGTTTTAGTAAAACACAAAACGAAACGAAACAGGAAAACGAAAAAAATAGTAAAACAGTAAGGGACAATAAATATAATGTTTTATAATAAAGTTATATTATAGTGTTTTTATAATAAATAATTACCTACGTATTATGTTATAATAATATTATAATATAATGAATATTGATATTTATTATTTATTGACTATTTCAGAAATAATTCCACTAATCTCTAATGGCATTCCATGGTTTATTTAATTTTAAATTTGTGTCTGGTTAATGGTTATATTGTGTTGCCGTGTTGGTATATTTTAGGAACTAATCGGAATAATAGTTAAGATTAGAACAAAAATAGTATTAACAACTTACTAAAATTATGAGTAAAATACTAAAATACCCGATGTTGTTCCACGTGGAGCAACGTTATTTTTATTTATTGATAAATCTATTATCTAGTGAATAGTATCTACAATATTATATTAATTCCGACGCGCGACGCACAACAGTATGCGTGATTTTAATTTTTAACGTTTTGCCGTTTTGGATTATTTCATATTTACTGTTTCACGACTCGCGAGTGTGAGTGGTTTTAGTTTTTAGACGTCAATAATCGATTTGCAAAATGCCAAAAACGAAATCTAACTCAGTTGGTCGTATGTTCTTTAAATATAATTTAAATACAATCGAAAGTACATGTCAAGTTACAAATTGTAAGAATCCTGTGAGAACAGGTAATCATTCTTATATATAAATAAGAATTGTAAAATGTAATACCACATTATTTTTTGATTTTCAATAGTATTAAATACTTATGTAAATGGAAAAATGAATAACGTTTTAATTTTTAATAACGACAAATAGAATATTTGAATAATGTTTAAATTACCAATAACGATAAACGCATAACATGTGTAACGTTTTAATTGTAAATAACGTTAAACGGAATTTTTTTTCCAAATTCGAGCCCTGAGTCTAACGCATATAAAGAAGATTTTAAAAAAAATAATATTTTAATTATATTATATTATTTTTTTATATGATAGAAACATTTTTTTTTCAATAAATGGATAAGGCAGCTCTTTGAACCTACTTTACATTTTAATGAAGTAAATACAGTAAATAACATAAATTATAAAAATACATTTATGGTAATTATATAAATAAGATACGCTGCATTTACAATTTGACTGGGTTGGTGCATAATTGTTAAATAAAATATCAATAATTTATTAAAGCCATTAATAAATTATCATCTGCAATAATAAAACTCGTACAATAAATGTAAGTACAATAGTCAATAATCTACAACTTAATTCCCAATAAACCAATAAGTTTATCAGTTTCCGATCAACAATAAAACTTTATTTTGTCCACGGCCCAACAAAACGTCATTATCTGTTATGCAGTCTTTGGTAAAAAGAATCCTTTTTCTTTTGGTTTGTTTATTTTAGAAAATTATTATTCAGGGTGGCTCCATGCCAATATCCATACAGTTTTTTCTTCTTTACCCTCTTCACTGCTTCCTGCGGTATTGTTTTATTGGAGTCTTAATAATGAAAATTGTCTTGACGTTCTTTTATTCTTATTCTTTCTTGTATTATATTATTGTTATGGGTATATAGCCTCTTTTAAGATTTTATCTGTTTCCCGTTATTCTCATTTAAACCGTATAAATATATATGTTGTTGTTATTATTATTACTATTATTATTTTGTACAGTATAAAAACAAATATACACCATATTGTTTGTCGAACAATTTTATCTAGCCATCTGACGACGTATTTCTGCTGTAGTATTATGCATGCTCCGGAATTGGACCGAGGGTAATGACGAATGAACTTGATAAATGGTTCGAAACAGATCTAATAAGACTGCCACCCATACCTCTTCGGCGCGCAACCAGCTGCTTATAAACCTTTTCCCGTCCAAGTTAATTGTGTACTCAGACGAAAAACAAAACTTCATTCATTTTAAACAAATTTCCATTCCAAATACCTAACGTTATTCCAACATTTATCAAATTGCTATACAAATAAACGTAAAACAACATAATTTAATTAAATAAAAAAAAAAGACAAAAACGTGCTCGTCCAATTTTAATTACCCATCTACGTTCAAAATAAAATACTTGATAGACGGGGGTACCATGTACATTAAAGTAGGTACATAAAAACTAGAAATGCCTTATTATTGGAACACATTAGCTTTTAGCATAGCCTATAGAAATAGCTTATATTGTTTTAGATTCTGGGTAGTTTTACAATAAGGTATTTTTTTGTGTGTGTCTGTTCGAATTTCGGATATGAACTATTTGATACTTTGTTGGGTAACAAATAGAAAAATTTCAGTATTTTTCTCACAGCAATTGGGAAAAAATAACAAAACAACATGAAGAATATTTAAGTAATACCAGATTTTAACAAAAACAATTTGGTTTTTCTTTGTAAATAGAAAATATTGGAAAAATTTGGTCAACTTACCAAATTAATACTATTATAATAATAATAGTAGAAAGAGAATAGGGTATAACATGAACTACCTATCCTTAGAAATATTTGTTTATCTATCCGTCTCCTTAATTCAGAACTGTAATTTTGAAAATAATGATTTATCATTGAGTTAAAATTTAACACATCCATTAAGATGATTACTCAATGACGAGATGTATTTACCTTCTATATGAGTTTTCTGGTTTTTTGCCATATTAATTTAAAACACATTTTTAAAATAAACATATTATTTTAATATTTACTATGAATATATAAACGAAAATCCGTAAAGTTATAGATCAGGTGCTATACATATTTCAAACCATGCAATTCCGGACCAGATGGACAGTAAATGTACTACATTTTGTGCCAATAAGTGCCAACGTACTGAATGGCCCGTCATACTTGACCCTAAAGTTCTAAACTAAAACGAGTAAGATTTGAAAATTTTGAAAAAAATATGACAGACTGTAAATACACGTCTTGTACATATTATTAAAATCCGTTTATATATTAAATTTTAACTTGTGGTTTTTTCCAAGGAATTGAAGCCAGTGCTGGTAATTAACTTCTCTACTGCAGTCACTGTGAGTCGTGACTCTGTTATCTAACTTCACCACGCCGTGGTGTCACATCAAAATTCAAAGTTAAAAAACTAATAATTTTATAGTTACGCCCTAATAATGCACTTATTTTCAGTTGCTTTTTATAGTCACTAAAAACATTAAAAACAAATATTACCATAAAATATAAAACCGATACACTCCAAAGAACCCTCAACATTCCATCAAATTTCCGTGGATACTATTTTAAATCCGTTAGGCACATTCAAATACAAAATATAAAATCACCAAGAAGCAATTTATTCTATATGTAGCTCTATAAACAGTTCAATTAATAGACATAATAAAATATAGGTACATAAAAATATATCAATATTAAGATTCTAAACAAATATGTTGAAATAACCTATAATTTAAATTGAAAAAAAAAAAATCATAAAATGTGTGAATTATATAATAATCGATTTAAAATCACAAAAAATTAAAATTGTATTCACATTCAATAAATAAAACCACAATGATTGGAAGTTTGTATGGAAAAAAATAAATAAAATACTGGGACAGTAGGACCTATTACACGAGCAAAAACTATATTATAATATTATATGACATGATGACGTATTCAATTGGTCAAATTATTAGCAGATAAATTCGTAATTCGTAAATACATAAAATAGGTACTAAATATTACAGGCATTACAGCAGTAGCGCAACTAGGGGGGGGGCTCAGCCCTGGCTATGGTTTAGACCCCCCAATAATATCCTTCATTAATTTTAAATATTACACGTAAAATTTTATTTTGTCACTTGGAAAAAAAGAAATGAATATTTTAAATCTCGAAAAGTTTTCAAGTAAAATAGATAAGAGATAACGATTATGTTTGATAAAATATACTGACTGAAAAATATCTATTTTTAGACTGTGACTGTGGGTTTTATATTATTTTGCAATATTTAGTGATTGTATTGATAAGCTTTGTCGTACTGTCATCTGTCTTGTAATTGCGGTTGGAATATTGAAGAATATTTACAATTATAAAACGTTACGCCTCTGTACTTTTCAGTTATTGTTATTACTTATTTCTTTTTTGTTTTGTGAAAGCTACTTTTCCAAATCTATACAAACTCTTTGGTGTTGCATATACTTTGCCAATAAGTAGTGCAACTTGTGAAAGGTAATTTTCTGCGATGAGGCGAGTCAAAACATGGTTATGGTCTACTATGAAACAAGAACGGTTTTCAAATTTATCTACCATTCGTATTGAGAGAGACATATCAAACAATATTAACAGTAAAGACATTTTAAACGATTTTTCAAGTGATAAAAATAGAAAAATACCGTTAATATATTAAAATGTTACCTACTATAAAGTTGACTTGTTTTCTTTTTTCTTACTCTCGTATTAGAGGTAAACAAATTTAGTTATAATAATAATTAATATTACATTTTTAAGAAACTAGTAAGATACTAATTACTAGTGGTTGCTATAAAATGTTGAGTAGAGTATACCATTTTTATGATAGGCTCACATTACTCACGATAGTGTCACATACATAAAAAAAACAAATTGTTGTAAAGCCAATATTATGTTCTTCTCATGGTTCAGAATCTAAAATTTGTTTTGATTGTATGTAAGAACTAGGGAGGGGGGATGGCACCCTATGGGATATTTTAAGTTCATAGTTTTGTTAGGAGGGCTGTAGCCCCCCCCCCCCAGAATTTTAACCCTAGTTGCGCCTATGCATTACAGCCACTTGTATAGTGATTTTAATACGCCGATAACTAATAAACTACTACTTACTATGATAAACTTTTAAGTCCCTTCCACTTAATAAATGTCCATCACACGTATTCAATATTAATTTTCTACACCTAAATACAAGACCATTTATTTTGAGAACTATCCAATAATTAAATTGATGCATATGGTAAATAGTGACCGATCATCTTTTTATTACATGTATTTTTTCTGATGTATAATATTATAATTAATTATTAAATTAGTAATTTTTGTCATATATCCATTTGATTTAGTTCAGCCCGTACTGTTATTTAAAATAAAATAAAAAAGTTCACCGTAATTCCTATGATAACTATCAAGATTATTCTGAATACTATTTAAAATTAATTCACAAAAAAAACAATACCTACTAACTAAATTAAAACACCAAAACCCAACAACTACAAATACCAAAAACAATAAATGTCAGGTCTCATTTAATACATGAGAACCTATAATAGGCGATGTAGTTATGTACTTTATAAATGTAGTTATGTACTTTATTCACAATTTATAACGTATAATTATCTGATATTGTAACACTAAAACTTCAACGTATTACAGTCCTGGTCTGCAGGTTAGTTTGGATCTACCCCAACTGTATTGTCTACTGTCTAGTCACAAAGAAATTGATAAGTATTATAATAGTATTAAAACGATTCGCCAGCAGCAAGCTTAATAAAAATTGAAGGCAGAGGGTTCACAATAAATCTTGCGTAAAGCGTTGAGACGCCCGAGTCTCTCTGTAATAATTAATTTAACGATCGAGTTTGCAACGTCTTTTCCCTCTAAAGCTAAATCGGATCATGTTTCCTTTTGACAGGGACTAGGGTATGGGCCTGATATTATGTATATGCTATTAGTATTTGATAACGGACCATGTCATAAAAAAAAATGCATATTATTATATACCCAACATTCAAAACAATTACCTACATGCGTATACAATATAACTTGTAGGTAATTACCTACCCACCTATTTAGTTAACTAAATGATATATTATATTCTAGAATAGGAATCATATAAAACGTTATTGATATCATTTTTTATTTTTTTTTTTTAAGAAAAAACAGAACTTATTTTTAATAATAGTATAATAATAATAGATTCCCCTACGTACTGAATAGGTTTAATACTATGAATAATATTATCGAGTTTTTATAAAATGCATACTTGAATCTTTTTAAGTAAAATAATTAATATGGATGAAAAACATGACGATTCCCTTTTTTGATAATAATCATGTATTTATTAAAATTGAATACTTTAAATTTAGTTTTCATTCAATGAATAAGAAAACTTGTTTAAAATATACAGTATAAAATATAACAATAATAGACAATTTTATAAGTATACGTATCTACATTATACAAATGAACAAAAGATGTTTGTCCCAATTCGGCAATGTGCATAATAATGAAATTAGTGATATCAGGATTTAAGTACCTAAGTAGGTAACAAAAACATAAATTATAATTAATTTAATTTAATAGACTCGTATTATCTAACTAAATTATAATAATACGTTTTATAATAATCTAGTAATTTATAAAATATATAATTATAATTAATGAAAAAAAAAACAATTGGAACCATTTGAATACTACGGTAAAATTTTAATTTTTCGGAGTGGTAAAATAAATACGCACAATACTTTTTATGTCGTGAAAAAAAAATGATTTGTATAGTACCTCAACGTTTTAATATTATATTATTGTACACACAAACATTATAAACTGAAAACTCATTTAGTTAATGTTAAGAACACTGAAATTTTCATCTCGTTTTACATTTTATAAAAACTAACTTAGAATACAGAATACGTGGAACCAGAAAAATGTCCACTATTTTTGAAAGACTGACGAATAACTCTATATGAATAACTTAATTACTTAACTATCTGTGAAATAGTATTGTTTCAAATAATAATATAATATGGTATATACATTTATTTTATATATCGTTATTAATAAAATTAATACCATATTTATTTTTTTTTCTTATTTAAATTTTAAGGCTTTGACATCTAGAGTTATTATCTTACTTTTAAATTCTCAACGAATTCTGTGCGAATACTCGTACATTCACATAATAGGTTCTTGTGCTTTTTTTCGACTAGTTATAGAAATAGCTATATTATTATTATGTTCTATTATAACATACGTTGACATAATGTATTATAATATGGAAAGCGAGGAAGATACAGTAGTTCTATTCTACTACAAGACTAAATATATTGATAGTAAATTTCTAATTTATGACGACATATAGTGACATTTCTCATTTGTTCCGGACTTCCGGTTTAGTAAAATGGGTATACCTAATGTATAGTATAGTATAGTATAGTATAGTATACGAGTATGTATCTCATATACTTGTATATATTTATATATAAATACATATTATCCGTAAATGTTTTTAGTTATAGGTAGAACTGATAAGAAACTTCATGATGGTCCATACTCCAGAAGTTTCTGAATGTGAATACACGTAAATTGTACGAGGACAATATAATATGTATTATGTGTATATGTATATATGGCTATTTAAAATGGCGGAACTTTCGAGCGGAACAATATAGGGCGGACGAAAGGTCTTGGATATGTATAAATCACTGTTGGGCGATTTCAGCTTTACGCCCGTTAAGTAGAAACTCTAGTAGAAACATATGTCTTTTCCTGCGACAAAAAGTTTACAATCGCCCTTGTCTTGAGAAAAAATTATGAGATTTTCCACCTTTATAATCAGTTTTTACTAAGTTTTCACTGCCTTAACCATTATGAAAAAGTTCTCTGAACACAACTTTATTTTTCTGAACCAACATCAAAATGTCAACTTTATAGGTTTGATATAGGTACGAGTACATAGTGTTTTAATTATAATATACAAAACATAATATTTTTACATGTGCCCATACAGTTTATTTACAATAACTGTATGAAGCTGGTGATTTTGTTTTACCTATTGCAATTTAAATGTAAACAGGTAGTATCTAAGTTATTTAACTATGTATAACTACAGATGATAATGGTATTAAATTGTATTTTATTCACTAACTTGACTAAATATTACTGATTTAAATAATATTATATATATTTTATAACTAATCTATAACCACGCAAGTTCTAATCACAAACTTATTATTATTAATATTAAGTATTGGCTATATAATATTATGAAACATACTACGAGTTATATGAAAAGACAGATTTAATTAATTTAATGTTAATAAAACCCAAGGTGTATTTAAGATAATAATATTATACCTCTGAGAATTCAGGCCAAAAATGAATTCGACAACGTAAATACTAATAATAGGAACCATGGCAACGAAAGTCAGACGAGTGACACATAACGGGCATACCGAGTTACATAATATTATATTATATGTGCTTAGTGTTATGAATATCACTGTTGAACTACAATTCTCTTTTATATTTTTATATCAAGACAGTCTTCGGATGTTTCCGAAAGACAATAATTTGTTAATCTGTTCTATTGAGTAGAGGTGGTAGTCAAATAAGATTTGGTAGCTTGTTTAATTTACTATATAATATTCATACAACAGAAAAAAATTATCCCAAATTTAAAACTTAAAAAAAAAAAACAATGACATGGGACATGGTTCATTTTGTTCCATCGTATTTTTATCTTCTTACCCCATGTCCAAAATACGCGAATATTACTCTTAAAATAAGGATAAACTTTAACAAAGTCGCAATAATCGAAACCTAACAAAACTAGCCATTAAAACATGTATAATAGTAATTAAGAATAAATAAATATTTAATTACTTAGGGCATTTATTATTTGATGTTTGCAAAATATTATATCGCATATTGCCGTTAAATTCGACGCACCCGTGCACCGTATCACTTGAATTATTTGTTGATATCAAATAATATTATTATAATTTGACCAACATATACTACATTTTTTGTTCTGACATTTTTTCTAAAAACTCAATAGTTTCCGAGTTACAACGATGTCCAATTATACCTTTAGTCCTTGTCTTACCCAGGTTTAAATTTTGTTGTATATAATAATATTAATAACAAAATTTAAAAATTGTTTTATTGTAAAATATATATGTATCACGAATCAAAGTTACAAGATATGATTCAGAAACCTAAATAATAAAACTATAAATTCGATCATAAACTGTAATTTCTTTTTTATACTATATAGCACAACTATGGAGTGTGTGGCTTCTCTTTCTACCTCCCCTTAAATCTGACACTGATGAGTTAGTTATGTTGGACTTGCGAGCGTCGACAAAACCATAGGCGTAATTTCAACTTTTGACTGGGGGCTGAATATTTCAAAGGCAAACAGACCATTGCAATATAGCATTTTAAAATTGTATGTCATAGATTTTTGGAGGGCTGCGGCTAAGTTTGGGGGCTTAGCCCCCCCCAAAGCCCCCCCCCCCCCCAATTTGCGCCTATAGACAAGACCGATTTAGGAACAGCCGCAATGTCACATATAATATCATACAAAAAACAAATTAGATCCACCGACTTAATACAAAAAGTACTCTATTATGTTACGTAGTCGAAGACTCATAAATCAAAACACTAAAGTAGAAACACAATCCTTGTAAAAACTCAAAAAACTATGTTTCACAAAACTATGATCAGAGCTAATTACAATTTAGGTAAATGTAAGTAGAAGACACAATGTATGACGTTCCTTCTATATTATAAGATCGAACTTTCAGATACATTATTTTTAATGCTTAATTTCACAACTATAGCGTTTCGATTAAGGTGTAGACTTATTGCGAAATCTTCTCAATCATAAAATATATCAAATTGTTTTCTACACTCAACTGTCAAAATATGGCTGTTATTATTCAGCCCAATGAGTCGACTAATACCACTTGACAGACAACCTGTCAACCTTGTCCCTCGACTATCCATTCGTGCGCATTCTTCTGTAACTAGACGCGACTTTTAAAACACCATAAATTCCAATAACCAGAAGACTGAAGTACCTACGTGGATATCATATAATATCCAATTCAGTTATAAATTATTATAACTGCTTTAAAAATGTGTATACATCACTTTCTATATATTTTATATACATTTTATTTCAAAAGAAACCTAAGATATATTGAAATATTTAAATTTAATATTAATTTACCATTAGTCATTTATAGGTGATTAGGCCAACACTTGAATTTCTAAAATCAATAAAAATATAAATATTAATGTTAATTCTTGGCACTTTTGGCCTAATTTATTTTTCAACATAATGCATTTTAAAATAATCGGGTAATTGGTAACGCTCCATTATAAGTGTATAGAGAGTCACTGAAATTGTCTGTAATGGATGTGTTAAATTTAAATTCAATAATACAAAATTAATGTATACGAAAAAAAATTTTGAGCAGACGGTCGTCTGCCTATAATATTACTAATTCAATTTTATGATATTATTGTGATTGAAGTTATTCATTTTACTATTAGGCATTGATACAACAGTAGGTTTTTTAGTAGGCAATTGCATTTTAAAATGGCATCGTGTATTTGTGTGTACAAAATATAATATACCTACACTAAAAGTTTCAGGTAACCACGAACAATATTTTTCAATTACAACAAAATAACTATGAAATCGTTAGGTACTCTTCGTTTAAATAATATGTAACTTCAACAAAATTTCAACTTAAATTTCAATAAAAAGAACATTATTTTTATATTTTTTAAATTTTTATTCTTAAGCTATAATAATTTTTCATTTTTCATTTTTCAACTATAAAAAAATTTGCACATTTTCGAAAGTTTTGAAAGTTTTATAAGAGTTGTCAAAACTAGAATTTAAAATACTTATAAAAATATATCAGGCGTATGGTTCTTTAATATTTCTCAACTGCTTTTATAACAATTTATGAAGAACCTATTATTAAATTTAGAATCGTTTCGACCTTTAGAAAAAATTGTATTGTCATTTACAGAAAAAAAGACTAAAAAAGTTGAAAGTTGAAAATATCTACAAATAACTCAAAATTAGTCAAAATAATTTTTAAAAGGTATAATGTATAGAAAATGACGGTCGATAGTGACGAGTTGTGAACAAAGATTATAGATTAAATGGTGATCTGCAGTTTTCCGACACATTTTGTACGCTACGTTTTCCATTGCGTTTATCACTGCATCAGCTACACGGGGGCGTATAAGTGTTTATCAGCTTATTCCGCTGCCTAAATTATATACAATTATACATTATTATGTAGGTATATGGTTTAACCATTCCGTAACCCGTCCGTATCCATTCCATAACCATTCCGTACCATTACGTAACCATTCCGTAACTAACCCGTAATAATTCCGTAACCTTTTCGTATCCATTCCGTAACCATTCCGTAACCATGCCGTAACCATTCCGTATCAATTACTTACCATTCCGTAATTATACTTTAAAGTTTCAATAAATAAAAATATATACTTATTATTAATATTTTATATTATATATTTTGTCACGGTCGTTATCGCGAGAATGTCACCGACAACTAGTCCGGCCAACAGCGGACGGTGGTGACAGCTTTTGCCTGACCGTCATCTACGCACCAACGCACTCGTCGGTATTAAACTATACATTGTCTTAAAGAGTATCTAATAAAAATGTGTCGTGCATTAAACGTCGTTGTCATTTATTCATCCAACCATCCGATATCTACAAGTTACAGAGTAGTCTTCCGGTGGAAAACGTATTAATTTCCCGGATAGCCTGTTCATTCCCCAAAATGAGTTGAATATGGCCCGTGCATCGATACCAGAGTTTGTGAGTAAGAGGGAGGAAGACCCAGTGCGGTTTTTTCTCCAGGCCGAGGCAATAATAGAAGAAACTGGTATCCACGTGGCTTGGTGGGTGACTGTTTTGGCCCCTCAGCTGAAAGCACAGGCAGGAACATGGTGGGGAACAATAAGAGCGTTCGACTTGTTATTGAAAGAGTTCAAATCTGAACTCTTGGAAAAGTTCAACGGGTACGAGTTACAGTCGAGTCTGCAATCAGAACTGTTAAAGACCGAAATACTGGAAGAGTATTTCCTACACAAGTACTAGTTGTATCGGAGGTTAAACTTTGGTCTGACAGAAGAAAAAGTGGTAATTACAGTGATTGGACTCATGCGTAATGAATTTAGAATTAATGCACGTATTCAGTGACTGAAATCGTTCAGTGAATTACGAGCGCTTGCCCGTGTACTAGCAAGTCCATAATATCGAATAAGGCGGTAATTAGTACCAGCGGACCACCAAAATTAAAATGGTTGGATAAAAGAAACGCTGAGAGTGCTTGGAAATTTCAGGTGCCAAGTCCAAGCAACGGCTATCTTCAGGAACAGGATGCAGGGTATGTGGTAGTCATGACCACTGGCAAGCTGCATTTCCAAAAAGAAAGTCGTAGTCGGGTTCAGACCGACCAAGAAGTTATTGGTGAAAAAAATCACGAATCGTCCGAAGAGTGGTAAGCAACGGAGTTAAACTCGGGCAGTGAGTAACGTTCCGGTACAGGAACCGGTACATTGGCCACACCCACCTTACACACTCCCACTTAATGAAGAAGGAAGACCCCCCAGTTTGCACATGTTGCGGAACACTCCTTACGGTGAAACACATCTTAACCGAATGTAAAGTTTACGACAAAGAAAGAAGGCTATACCAAATATCCAACCACCTCGCCGAAGCACTCAATCCGGACCCCAACAATATACACAAGATCATACAATTTCTCAAGCAAACGAATCTTATAAACAAACTGTAAATTGTAAATAATACTAATCACTTAACCTCTCTCCTAATTATTACTATCTTGTCTTGTTTTAAATACTAAATTACTTTGTTTACCTTTTTAAATATTAATGTAATATGTAAATATACTTAAAGATAATAATGTATTGTTACATCCAATGGCCATAGACGCCGCGGATAGCTGTTTAATAAAAAAAAAAAAAAAAATTACAAGAACTGACCCGAAGAAGCGGAACTTCGGAGCGTTACGGACAGGAGACTCGGAAAAGGGTCCGAATAAGTCGGACCAGACGAGTTCTGAACCAGCGAAAGCCGGTAAGAATGGAATTCCTCCAGGGAAAACTTTGGCTAGCAGAAGATAACCTCCGGAGCGAGGAGTTGTCCGGTGAAAACCGTCGAACCTCCAGATAAACACCGGAAAAATCACCAAAGCCACCCGAGAAAATCTATAGAAAGCGACGTTACGATAAAGGAACCACAGTTCGTGACAATGGACCGTGTAAATAGTTAGGTGGAAACGTGTTCCAACCAGCAATTCCGGATAACAGGTTGGGAAAATCATTAAGGGTTGAAAATGTTTCGGACAAAAGTGAGTGGGTGATAGAGCACTAGATCCGTCTCATGGATTCAAATCTGGTGGCTCTAAACGCTTATGGGTACTCCCGAGAGAAAAACGAGTCATTGCTGAAATGGTGTGAGATATGGAGGAACAGAGTTTTGTAGAACTTAGTATATCTTCATGGGCTGCACCAGTAGTACTGGTGAAGAAAATGGCTTACGCAGATTTTGCGTAGCCTATCGCCGAATCAACATGCAGACGGATTCGGACGCTCACCCAATACCGGACATCCATAACATGGTCCAAGGAATGGGTGGAGCAAAGATTTACAGCACCATGAATTTAAATCAGGATATTGGCAGATCACAGGATAAAAATGAAAAGATTCTATGTCCAATTTTTTCAAAAATCGTTTTTTTTTGCATACATTTGTTTAATTTTCAATTTTGCATCTTTTTATTAAACAACGGTGTTTCTACATACAATACTAAGTGAGATACAGAAAATTAAAACGTTCTATGTCATGAAAAATTACTTTTTTACTCTGAAAAGTTTACGTAAGTATGAAAAGGTTCTATCGTCATGTTATTCAATGTTGGTTAGTATGAAAAGGTATTATCAATAATACATGGCGATGATACAATAAAAACTAAAATTACAATAATATCTATATATATAAATGTGAAAATGAAAACCTTTAAGTGATATTATGTTCTCGGAAACTACTGAACCGATTGAAATGATTTTTTTTTAATTTAATAGCTCATTTATTGTTGTGTTCTTCAAGAAGAAGAAGAATGATTAAATCTTTAAAAGACGTGATCTACCTCGCCAAGTATTAATTGTATTATAAAACCACTTAATATCTAATTGACTGTTAAATCGGTCAATGTATAAACAATCTGTTATTTTTCCAACTATGGCTAACATTGCTAAAATGTCTTAAATTGGTACCGCCAAATTGCTTTTATGTCAACAGTTAATAAAATATTTGATATACTTGGGTAAAAACAACTTCCATATATTTTCAAACAGGGCTTGCAAACGTTATAATACCGTTATATTTGACGAAAAACGATTGCAATTTTTGAACGTAATTATAGCGGAAAACGATAATCAAAGTTCATTAAATACCACACATTGGCACAACTATTGTGACAAAATTACCCCCACCTAAAAAATCATTTAAAATTTGAAATTAAAAGTTGATGATTC
>NC_042494.1:69327542-69329732 GCF_005508785.2 Acyrthosiphon pisum | reverse complement strand
CACCGCTTATCAATACCCACTGTTCCGT
The DNA here is from genome assembly GCF_005508785.2 of Acyrthosiphon pisum. NCBI lineage: Eukaryota > Metazoa > Arthropoda > Insecta > Hemiptera > Aphididae > Acyrthosiphon > Acyrthosiphon pisum. Next base: position 69,329,704 of record NC_042494.1, on the reverse strand, counting down.
ACGCAAAATCGGTTTTAAAAGTACTTGAACATTTTTGCTTATAACTTATAAACTATCTAACCAATCTGCTAGCGAGTTCTTCTGTTACCATCTGCACAATATTTCTGATCGATTGATACCTTATACGACGTTATATGTTCAGCCGTTTGCCCTGTAGAGGTTGACAAAGGATTGACATAAATTAGGACGGTTTTTCAATGTTAAAACTCGGTTTCCTGTTAATATACGTTAGTGGCTACTCCTCTATTTTTTTTTACTTAGCTTCGCGCCACTACCGTCGCGCTGGATAAATACTCCTAAAAATCCGGAATGATCAACTATGACTTCAATACTATTTTAGGTACACTGTATAAAATTTTTTTTTCAACTACAAAGCTGTACGAATATTTATTATAGGCTATATTTTATCTCCCATCTCACTGTGTCCGCAATCTACCGCAGGTAGATTTCCTACCTGATAATATACTGTTCGCATAACTATACGCGAAACTCATTGGCAACGCCACGCGGGATGGCTAAAAATTAAAATATGATTTTGCTTCCATACCTATGCAGAGCAAATTACACCCAAAAGGAGTTAATTAATTACAATTTTTTTCCCAGGCAACGCCGGATTATTCCGCTAGTTAATCTATATTTTTAAATATAATATTATAATATATAAATAATATAATATAATAATATACAGGATGATTCATCAATCATACCTGACCCCAGATTTGTAATTTTCCTTGAATAAGTAACATATTATAATAACATATAAGATATAACTATATAAGTACATATTATTATAACAAAAACGTCTATTCATGTAAATTACAGCATCATTTGTAAATTTATAATTATTATTTATACCTATATAATACAATTTATAGACATATTACATAAACTTTCCCATTGGTTCGAGGTTACAAATACTTACAATTATTTGTAATTACTTCTAATTATTAGACCACACTAACTTTAGCTAATATTGTTAGAGAAGAAAAGTGAGCTAGCGGAGGGCACCAGCTATTAAACGTTACTATTCCGGGTGATTCTTTTATCGAACAACACTCATTATTTCAAAAAGTGTAAGTTTTTTTGAAAATATTTTTTTACATACTTTCAAGTCGCTTATAAAACAACATTTTTCTTAAAAAATTATATTCTTAAATATTTTTTATCCTTATAATTTTTTAAGTTTTTTACTTTTTTGAATGACAACATAGGGTTTTAATTTTTTATTCCAAAGCAGAATATTTTTCTTAATATTTTGATACATGAAAATCGAATATGGGACGAGTAGTTTATGAGTTATAAATATTCAAAGTTTAGATGAGCGGAGAAGTGGACATAACTCATAAACTAGTGTAAAAAAGTGTAAAAAATTAAAAATTAACGATAAACATATGATATAAATTTCAAATATCTACGGTTATCACTTTATTAGTTATAAAATAAAAAGAAAAAAGAAAATTTTTGTATGAGAATTTATTAATTTACTGGAAATTATCCGATATCTAACTTCAAACGCTCGTAAAAATATAATTTTACTTTCCGGTAGACGTTTTGTTTTTGATGAAGGTAGACAAACTTATGAAGAATCTTATATTTTTTTGCATTTGCATTTGCAGACTCACTTATGAATTATTAAAGCACAAAAATACAAAAGTACAATGTAGGTAACTCTTATGCAATTTATTACTAGTTACAAGTTAAAAGTTTAATTTTAAATAAATAACTTACAAGTTGCAAGTTACAAAAGTAAACAAGTCAGTGGCGTATTTAGGAATTTTGATAGGGGGGGATGAAATATATAGTAATAGGTACACTCAATAAATACGAATATAATATACATTTTTAAAATCTTCTAACTTGTTGAGTTTAGTGTGAATCAAGGTGAAATAAGAATTAACACAAATTTTATAGTACCTAATAGCATTTATTATAAATTCATACTAACGCAATCCCGTGTTTATAAACAAAAAAAATAGTTATAATACAAAATCCTGTTTTCTATTTTTTTGGATTCTCAGTTCATCGATAAGCTTATCTGGCATGATTATTGTATTGACCGGTGACATGCAAATAAAGCCAACACATTAAGACGACGCTACACCCGTATGTGTTGTCTCCGTCTTACACAAGCACGACATAGCAAATTGTCGTTCACTATTCTC
>NC_042494.1:69322846-69327076 GCF_005508785.2 Acyrthosiphon pisum | reverse complement strand
TACTATTTATTAGGTAAGACATAATACTTAATAAAAACTTGAAAAACATCGTTCAGGTGTATAGCAGTTGATACAGGCAAAGTACAAAATATTTTCAAGAGTTTATGAATATTTGGATAAACCTCTTTATCACAAACATCTAAAGCATGTAACCCAGAGAAAAATACAATGTTTTCAGTCACTAAAAATAAACCCATGCCCTATGGTAAATCTACAGTCTTCATGGTAATTTTGTTTTATTTACTGACTATTTATAGGGTTTATTATAAACACTCATGCATGAAAAATAATTCGCAGAGAATTCAAAACTATAGTATACCATACCACCATAAAGATATATGTTTTTATTTTCCGATATTTATGCCACGAACGACTAGTGGCGTATAGTACCTATATCAAAGCGGACAAATTACCACGGCTAGAACATTTAGAAAACAGATATAGGTACCTACTTAAAACTTAAAAGTAGTATCATATTGAGAAATACAGAAAATAAGTAAACTTAATTTTACAAAAAAAAAGGTCAAGGGGGATCTATCCCCCATATCCCCCCCCCCCCCCCCCCGTAAATACGCCACTGAAACAAGTTACATAATTTAGTTACATGTAACTATGATATGCCCAACCCTGACATTTTTACATAAAACGCTCATAAAAAAAAATTTGCTTGTTCAATATTTTTAATTGCTATATATTATGAATAACCTGCATATTATGAGGAACCTTATGTTAAATGTTCAAGATTTTTGACTTGAAAAAAAAACTAAAAAAATTTGAAAATCTCAAATGTCTATAAATAGCTCAAAAAGAGGCAAAATATTTTTATAAATCACATATTATCATGTCTAAAAATGCTACATAATAGATTATATTCTATATTATGATAATATAGATAATATATAAATTTATAGTATGTAATTAAAAACAAAGTAAGTACTTACATTATCATTTTATTCCTATCATTACCATATTTAAGAAATAGTAATATAATATATTATATTATCATTTATATTTTGTATTTTATTTTGTAAAAACACAATATGCAGGAGTAACATAACAATGGAGTTATTATAGGTATATAATACAACATTTTCGCTTACTGTACAATTATTATTAAATATATATTTTTTACGTATAGCAGTAAATATATACTATAGTTATATAGGTAATATCGATGGATTCAACACTTTGATTTATTAGCTTCGAGATCATCCGTTCAGGACAAAACAAACGGGCCCAGAGCCAGAACTTTTATAGGTGATTTACTATTGGTGCACCGTAAGTGACACAGAGGGTGGTTGCCGTCAAACTATATAGGTTCCATGCAATGCCAAATTGAACCGAGATTTGTTAACAAAAGAAACGTCCCCTTCAAGCTGTGCTGACATATAGGTCAATGTATAGTCATTATGTTAGATTAGTGAGTATTATAACACAATACAGTTTGCCAAACAAAAATTAACCACGCAATCAATGAACAATCTCTCATTTATATTTTATTATTTTTAACGAATTAATAGTTTTTATTAATTTTATTGAAAAATGATTAAAATATACTTGCCAAGTATTTTTATTTATTTTTTTTAAACAATTGACTATTACGAGTATACCTAACATTTATCAAATCATTAATAATTGTAACTCAATTTTATACAAGCCCATCATCTCCACGATGCACTTTCATAAAATAATAATTATAATAATATATTATATATATTTATATTACGATAGGTATTAAATGTAAATAACTAAACAGTAAATATAATATACAACTTATGAACCCATGAAACTACGTATGAAAGTATCAGTTTTTTACAAAATATTAATCAATATTGAAAGGTAAACCTATCAATGTTAATTGTTGAGTATATTTATTTTTAATTCGGTACCTAGGTATCTTATTACTATTATGCCTTAGCCATTCTAGACATGTACATTTATTTTCAAACACGTAGGTACGTTAAAACACAATAATTTGAATAAAACGTATAATATAAGTAAACAATTTATAACTGGTAAATTAAATAACCTAAAGCCGCAATTGTGGTTTAAATCGAGTTCTTAAATATTTAATTCCACGTATCCAAAACCATAATATCAGCATATTTATTTCGTAAGTATTGTTTTCCACGTATGTTGACTCAGCTCCTATTAACTTATCATTCATACATTTTCAGTGACGCATGATATTCAAAGTTAAAATGATGTATACATAAATAAAATAAACAAATAATATAAGTTAGAACTCTAAAACAAACATAAATTGTATTATATAGGTACGTAATAACCTACCTATAGGGAAATATATTTTCACATTTGTATACTAGGTAGGTAGATAGTATTCATAGGTAGTATTTTTTCAAACATTCCATATTGATCATAACATATTTTATTGATGATTATCTGAAAAAATTACCATACTATAAATTATTAAGTAGTAAGTCTACCTAAGGGCTAAGAGAACAAATTATGTTTTTAACAACTAAATTATTTTAACTAAGAAGTTATGAAAACAATAACTATTATGCATATGCGTAAGGACACATAATCATTATTTTAAAAGCATTTATCATACAAATGTTCAACTTTAAACATTAAAATACCTACGGGGATAAAACAATCATATAATAAATAACATCATATATTTAAATTTACTTTAAAATCATTAATCAGTGTAATCACATAAATTATAAGTGTTATCTGTTTTTAGATAAATACATTTTTTATATTTAAAATACGTATTTTTCTCTAATTTATGTTTGGTCACTGTTCATCATAAAATAGTTTCATGCAGTGCAAATTCAGATTAATGTCCAACGTGGTTAATGCTGCGAGTCCGAAGCGGTTTGTTAACTTGCACATTTATAAAATCGCGTCCGTTATTCCAGCGAACGAGAAAGGGGAAAGAAGATTAAAAAAAAACTTAAAATTGGTATAAGGATTTACGTTTCAAGTATTGTGGTACTTTTTATATGAATTTTTTATACGGCTTTTTTTAACTGCGCGGAAGTCAACTTAACAAAAGTTACTTAAAACCCGCGCTGCCAAGGCTCATATTCTTGGGAACATTTTGAACGATGAAAATGTTTATTTTAAATGTCAACTAAAAGGAAATTGCTCATTATGAGAAAATCTTCTAATAACGCTATTTTTCTTTTTTGATAACATCATCGTAGTTTAGAAATTACTTCTGAAAATCTTTCATGTATGTAGTTGTAATTTATACATTTATAAAATGTTCAATAATGTATACCTACTATACTTACCATGCCGTATTAAATAATAATTTACCAAAATAACAAAATATAGCTTAATATAACGCAGCAATACTTAATAATATACATGATATAATGACATGTATTTTCATTTTTTTAACATGATTAAGTTAGGGCATTTTTAAAGATTATTTTTGAATATCACTTTGTTATTATCTTTGAGCAATATGGTTATTATATATTTTGATGATCATATTTTTGATGATTTTATCAACGTTATAGAATATAATGGTATAATGGTACATAAACATAAAGTTATTTTCAATTAAATGTACAATGTACATACCGTTACAAACTATTCTATACTTATATATTTTAGCCTTTTAAAATAATCTTGGTTTTAGTTTTTTTTTATTTATGTGGTTTAACAAAAAAAATATATTTTTATAAATATAAATATAGTGGTATTATTATTGGACGCATTTTTGAAAAATAGACATTTTAAGTAAATTATTTATATATTTATTGTATTTTACTATTTTAGTATAAAGAATATAACTTATAATTATAAGTTATATTCTTCATTGCTTAAACAATAAGGGATTATATTATATTACATATAATATATTGATATTCGTTTATTGAAAAATTAAATTCCGAGTCCAACTTTAAAATAATAATAATAATAATAATAATAATGTGTACTAATTACCTACATATTTTAATCATTTCAAAATTTATTTAAAACTATTTAAATTTTATATCATTTAGTTTTAAATGTCTTCTTCTAAAATGTCTTGCAAAATAACCGATTATAAAATTAATTTCTTAAAAAAATCTATACAACTGTTGAAGTATTACAATATTCGTTTGCAGTATGAACGTGTGCGAAAAATGTTCTGCCGGATTTTGAAATGTATTGTAGTGAGATAAAAATAAAAAAAGATAAAAATAGAAAAAGGGAAGTCGGGGAAGTGCGGAGTAATGCGGCAAATTACAAAGGGTATGGAAAATT
>NC_042494.1:69309069-69321156 GCF_005508785.2 Acyrthosiphon pisum | reverse complement strand
GAGTATATCACGACTATGCACTGTGTGCGTTGCGTTATATAAGGAAGCTATAAGTTTGTTGTGTGAATTGCGCATGCGCGTGCATTCAAATTGTGTTTTTGCACATTGTCGATGGGTTTTTCGCAATATTGGTGTGAGAAAAGTATTTCATATGTTAGGAGCTATCGTATTCTCCTTGTTGCGCATAATTTTGGCACTGATATCCGGTTGTTTGATCGAATGTCGTACAGTGCGCATGTTCGTGCACGTTATGTTGTATTTTGCACATTGTCGTCGGTTTTTGGCAATATTGGTATGATAGGGGTGTATCGTGTTTTGTGTTATATCCTATTACTTCTTTTGCGCATAGTTTTGGCATTGATATTTGATTATTTAACCAAATGTCGTATATTGCTCATGTATAGGTGTAAACTGTTTTTTTAGTGAGACAGAAGTCAGTTACGTAATCCTGTAATGGTGTTGCGAAGCGTTTTTTTATCTTTATTGATTCTTTATGTCCATATATGGGCATGTTTTTGTGTATGGACGTCTCGGAAAGATTGTTATGTAATCGTTGAGGAATGCTCGTTGCCTAATGTTCTTTTGTATTGTGTAATATGTTTAATAATTGCGTTTGAGTTTTAACCCCCAAGTATGTTCGTTTTGGTATATTCATTCTATAAGTTTATTTAAGTATATAAGGGTATATTATTTATATATTACAGTATGGGTTTCTCTTAGTTTACATTTTACATCACCAATGGTGTAACTATCTTTATTATACGTTTGATACTATAAAAAATCTGTCTTTTTTAAATTCCATTGGGGACAAGCAACCGACATAAAACCAAATGTCCACTAGTATAGAGCCTTCTTTGAAAATGTTGTCTTATTAAAACTTTAATTTTCACAAGAACTTGAACTTAGCTAAATTACTAGATATTTTAATTTGTTATAAATATAAAGATTGTAAAAATTAGGTTGCTATTTTTATTTGTATATTAATTGCTCACTAACAAACTTAATTAAGTTACAATACGTCGTATGACGTTCATCTTAACTTTCAATTTTCGATAAAATTAATTGTTTCCCCAAACAATAAAAATAAACTATTAAAAAACTAAACTTTAAACAATATAGTTTAATTAGCATAGTTTATATTTCGGTCAACTTAATGGTGTTAAAATCTAATTAGAATCATCCCAAACGGTACCAAAATACTACTGGCTAATATTTATTTTTATCTTCCTCTTCGGCTAATAACTTGAGATAGTTCATCAAACAATTACTAAAAATATAGTTTAAATTGTCTCCAATGAATTGTATATATAAAAATACATTTTAAACTCTTGATAATTTTAATTATTTTGATTAGTTACTACGATTTGTGGCTTTTGTGCACAAGTGCGGTTACTCGTGTTTCCAATGGCTTTACAATGACAATACAGAGTTTTGTAGGCCATTAAAGAGAATATAAATATCAAATCATCCGTAAATTTAGCAAATGTCACAAAACGTTGTGATTAATCATTTTTGTTATTTTCTATAGCTTTGTATATTTCTGGAAAATAAATTTATGAAAACATCAATTTATAAATTTAAAATTTACACCATGCCATTAAGCTAAATCAATTTCAATAAATAAATGTTTTACGTATATGATTTCAAAAGATGACGTATAACCATTAATTATAAATACTAGTATTTATAATCAATGGTATAACTAATTAATAGTATCTATAAATACCTTAACTTATCAATCAGCTATAAATAACTCTTATAAATACTAAAATTAAAAATTATCAAACAATAAAAAATAATCTAGGTAGGTATTATTTAAAATTACAAGACCAATATTATATTATTTCTTACCCTAGTTGGATTGCGTTGGTTGGGGAATTTTCCTTAGTGTGACTTCTATAGGAGTTAACATTTTCACCAGTTATTTCCAAGATTTGTTTGTCGCAACTTATAAAACTAACTAATCTAATATTTTATTATTTATATTTATATTCTCATTATTTTATGGTTTCTAGATATAACCAATCTATTATCTGTATACATATTAATAAACTGTATATTATTATAATATAACAGCAAACAGCATGTCTACTACACTTGTTCAGACATTCTTAACTTATTAAATAAATTAACAATTTATTATTATCTCTTATATAAAATTCTAGTGTCACAGTGTTAGTCTCGATATTCCTCCGAAATGGCTTGACCGATTTTTATGAAATTTTTTATGCATATTCAGTAGGTATGAGAATCGGCTAACATCTATTTTCCATACCCCTAAGTGATAAGGGTTGTCAAGAAAAAAATAATAGAAGTGCTCAAATAGGGATTTTGATAATTTACAGTAGAAATATTTGTTTATAAATGGTTGCTATTGGTTATATATATAAAAAATAATAATATGATTATTAAAAAAATAAAAGTGTATTATATATTGGTTGCTATTGGTTAATCGGGCATGTTTGTTGATTAGTATTATTATTTTTATCAATATACCTATATGTCTGAGAATCGGCTATTATCTAAGTTTGTATGCTGTGCTATAAGTAATTCCGGAATTATGGCCTCTTAAGTGCACAATATTAATCACACAGTAGTGTATCGTTGACACGTAGCAACATACACTCTGTGTGGTTATTTTTTATTATTTTTTTGCGTGGCACGCGCGTCTATGGCATTAAACGATTAAAAGTTACGTTTTACGACAAATGTTTTTTTGATTTCACTTATAAGAGGTCTAACTTACACAGATTTTTTTTTCACGTTTCTAACAATGTATTTTCGATATAATTAAGAAAAATTAAAATGTATTGCTTTCGTAAAACAGTCTAATATTTAAATGTATATGCATATGTATTTGTATTCAATAAAATGAATATTTGTGGGTAGAAAGACCACTGGGAAGAAGATAGGCTAATTTAAAAAGGGTTAAATTTGGTTTTTTTTACTCATCGGATTTTGGTACGGTTAGGTTAGGTTTTTGTATTAATTGATTATATTAATCCATCGTAGGTGGAATTAAGTAAAAACGACAAACTTGGTATAACTTTGATATTTTAGAGTTAAATCATACACTTACGTACAAACAGTACGGGGTCCGCGATCTACCGCAGGTAGATTGCCTACCTGATAATGTACTGCTGTGAATCAGAATTTTTATCCTGGGCAACAGAAAAGTTAAGATAAATCTAGATATCACACACCGAATATTAAATATTATATGTAATAAAAGTATTATATGTAATACACACCATAAAATTTTGAAAATATTTTGAGCTGTTTACTGACAATTTCAAATTTCAATTTATTTAGTTTTTTTTCTTTTATTATATCATTGTAATTGTAACATTGTATTGCCAACAAAATTGTAATTCATTAGAAAAAAATAATAACAGGACTGCAGTTGAGCAATATGTATTACCTACAGGCTACAAACTATACTAAATAATCCCTCACAATACTATCTAATAGGATTTCAAATTATTTTTTCAACTATAATTCGTATTTGTTCTATTCTCATTGAAACAAAATTTTTTTTTTCATCTTAGATTCTGAGTGGAGCAAAAGAATGTATTGGTTTTACAATGATGTGTATGTGGTTTTTTTTCTGTGTGTTAGCAACATTTTGGGTAGTATAAGCATGTTTCGATTTTTGAGATCAGCGTCTTTTCTGATAGAAAATTGAACCTAGTTGGTACTTTTAGGAGGTCAAAATTAAAAATTCTAGGTAGTTTTAGAAAGCGTCGAGAAAAACAAAACAAAAGTGAAAGAAAAGTGATATTTTTTACACAAAACCAATTTTTGAGGAAATCGATTTTATTTTTTTGGTGTAACTCAAAAATTAATAGCTGTAGACTATTGAATTTTTCACCAAATATTTATATTAGCATTTCACATAGATAGTAAAATTCTAATAATATTTTGACTCTTTTTAAGATAGTTATAGCCTTGAGAAATTTTTAGAAATTTATAATTTTCTTTTTAACTATTCTCGATAAAAACTTTTTCACTTTATTAAGTAAAAGCTTAAAAATTTAAAACAAGGTTTCTTATAAGTTTCATAAATTTGAATTAAAAAAAAATAGAAATACGTGGGCTCGATTTTTTTTTAATATGCAATTGAAGTTAAAATTTTGACAAAATTCAACAAAATATCAAAAATTGTCGAGATAAAAATTCATAAATGGTTTACTATTCAAAGCTAACATTATGAATATTGAAAGAAGATTACTCCCAAATTACCTTAACCAAAAAAAAAAAAAGTTTACTGAAAATCAACATTAATTTTTTATGAATGTTTGAATTTAAACATTCATAAAAAAATTTAAATTTTTACGATATTGGATTTTCATAAGCGAATTAAAGAATTTTCTTCAATCTATTTTTGATAATTTGTTGTAACATAAAAACGAATGAACCTAGATAGTTTAAATTTAAATATTTTAAGATACTTTTATTTTCATACCTGAGATTAAAATGTTCAATAGAAGATTTTGCATACGTTTTCCTACATATAACAAACCAAAAAATGTGTAATTAAACGGAACTTAAGTTTAGCGTTAAGCAACAATATTTTTTTATGAGCGTTTGAATATATACATTTTACGATATTGTATATTTACTAGTAATTTATCGAATTCAACAAGACCTTAAAGCACTAAGCAGTCGCCCACCTACCCACCCACTACTTACAAAAGTTATCTATTTACCCCAGTAGCCATCCGTGTTCAGTGTCACTGCTAGGCTAACGCATATTCTCCGCTCAGAATCGTTTTTCGTATCCAATGATTTATCATTGAATTAAAATTTAACACATAAATTACAATGACATACTTGGCAATTACTGTACAGCAGAGCGGTAACCACTAGTCTACCTTTTTTTTTTTTTAAGAATATACCTATATGAATTACATTTTAATCCATACTTATACTCTGAAGTCTGAACAAAACCATAGTTTGAGATATTTGAAAACGATCAATTCTATAGTTACACATAAGTATTTCGCAAAATTTGCTTTCAGGTCAAAGTTATAATTAATAGCCTTGGGAAGACTGGAAGAGAGAGTCGCATAACTGCACTGGAAAAAGGATTACGGACTTTATTCCGGCGTCCGTTTTCTAATTAAATTTGATTAAAACTTGTGACGGTATAAAGCATAATCCTCTTATGTATACGACTTAGTGAGAAGGATGGAAATTTGTATTTTATATTATTACTCGTATGTATAAATCTGGTATCCCTCTCTCGATTGCATCTACATTATGTAGGTACGTCCTTTGGATAGCCGACAGAAAAGTTTTGTGCGACGGGAAACTTGTACACAACTGCTGACAATATTTTGCAGCTAGATAGATATTATTTATGTACAACATGAGAATATATGAAATGTTGGACCTAAGATATATTTAACTCGGTACAACGAGAAGACACTAAAGCAGAATAGTTTATTCATTCGTTGTATGAGTGTGTTTACAACTTTCTGTAAAAGTGACGGTACTGTTTTACTGCTGTTTACATACCGCGTGCGGTTATCGCATTTAACAGAACTATAAATAAAACGTGTTTTATCAATTTACCAGAAAAACACGTTGTTTAAAATAATGAGCTTGTAACCAATAAAAAAACGATAATATTATTTATAAATTATATATATATGATGACAGTGAATATTCAAAAAGAAAACTTAGGGAGTCTATGAAAATCCAAAAATTCGTCATTTAAATAAATCATCATTATTGAGAACTGTTAAAGGTGCAAGCTAAATAAAGAGACTTACACTTACTATATGTTCTAGAAATGACACTTGAAATAACTTAAGCTATAACTTAACAAAGTTGTCATAAAATCATATTTGGGTTTTTTTAATTGAGTTGTAAGGTCATATACTATCATTCTATAATTTTCCAACACTGCATAATATACTTCCATTTGGTAATAAAATAATATTTATGTAAAACAATACAAAAATACAAGATTTATAATACCCAGGTAATATTTTTCAGTATTAAGTTTGATTAAAACTAATTCATTATAGCAGCTAAATGTATATCATCAAATAAGTGGTTTACCATAGGTATTACTATTTATTAGTCATATGAGATTCGTAATACAATTGAAATTCTGAGTTTTTTCTTATTTTTTTAAATTAAATTGTCCCGTCACACAAAATAGTTTTAGAAATCGTTTTGCCCTGCAGAAAAGCACAATTCACTTTTTTTTTATAGATGTTCCGTTAACTGCCACGATTATACGATTTTATTTTTTTTACACAGTTAAAATTTTTTTTTATCAAACATTGTTGACGTCATTTTATATTAAAAACTATTCCTTATGAATTTCGATTAATCGTTAGGCGATACTGCATTTCACTGTAGTTTGTAATCATTTAACTAACACTTCAATATTAAATATTAAATTAACTTTTTAAAAAACATTTTACAGTATAGCTACCTATTTACATTTTGTAATATTTAATTTAACTATTTTTCCCAGATTTTTGTTACTGCTTTCTAACAACCTCTACACATTTTTGACATTCGTAATAACGTGGCCAACTTTTTCCCTTTAAACATGCCTGAGGCCTTAAGGGAGCATACACTAAATGGAGGGGGGTAATAGTAAGAGAATTCTTTGGGAAATGCGTTTTGCCTGTATTTTCCAAGAATTTTCCAGTCAACGTTTAATTAATACTGATAAAATTTATGGACCGAAGAAAGAGAGGACAAAAAGAAAGTACAAAAAGAGAGGGACATGATAATGTGTATATGTATATAAATATATACTTATCAGCGACAAAACAAGAGAAACAGCTTGTTGACTAGAATACGAAATTGTTCGCATCCAACGCCATATTTTCAACAGCTTACAGCTATATTTGAAAAATAATATTTATAAAAAACCAAAATACATTATACATTTTCGTAATAATTATATTAACTTATAACATATATAACAGTGGAAAGTATTGATCATCAGTTTTTAAACTCGTTTAAAGATTTACCTAAATTTATAACATTTTGTATTCTTACAATTGGGTTATAAGTTTGTTTAAGTTGTAAGACTTAATATCTTAAGGCCACTTTAGATAAAGTATGTAATATTTTATTACATTATTTAAAACCTTAAAAATAAAAATTATTAACTTTTTACAAAACACTAACATCGTAAAAGAAATTCATAAAATAATAATTTATTAAACATATAATATAATAGAACTTATAAGAAATACTAATAACTTTTTCAGTTGTTATCTATTTTCGAAAAAGAAACTTTCCTTGATAAATTCCAAATAATCTCCAAGTAGGTACATATTAAATTAAATTAATTTTGTTAAGTAAGTAATTAAAAACTTCAGTCAACATGAGAAATATAACTTTAATATTACAAACAATAGCATTATTATTATTCACAAATACTTTAAAAAATTACAATAGAATAGTACCATAGTAGTAGTAGCTATTTTTGCTAGTGATTAAAATATGTTTAAATAATTCACGTTATATTTTATTAAAAACGTTTAATCAGTAGTGATGAGTTAATATTATATATTGGCAGTCAAAAGTTACTTAGTTTATTTTTAATGCTGTAAAAATTGACCTAATGCCATGTGCACATCCAAATGTTATAGTTGATTTAAATCAATAATATATTATATTAAATTAATTAGTAATTACTACAGTGCCGTATAATAATAAAATTGTAGTCGAAAAAAATACTAAACATTATAATAATAATATAGTAATCCCGTCATTCTAGCACCATCTAGTTGCTGTACATGACAACTTGGAAACGAACTAAAATAAATAGCATAGGTACCTCCGTCGTAACTCGTGAATAAGCTTTGCGGGCTAAGTACAGATACAGTGGTCGCCGCTTAATGTAGTCACTTTATTGGTACGGTATATTTTCATCGATTTTCAACCAATTTTCAAAATCTAAGTCTACTTCTTCATATTCTTCTTCTTCCTCCTCCTCGATACTTTCTGCAAAACCTCCATGTTTCGTATTGTTTTATCTGTCACTTGGGCATTGTTATAAGATGTAATGCATCTTAAGAAGTTGGTTTGTTTTGCCATTTGACGAAAAATGTTGATTGTGTGTTACATATTAATGATGATTTTATGACCTCAAACTGATAATAATATTATTCAGCATATTCATTAGGTACAACCTAACCTAACCGTACTTATACTTTTCGATAGCAATAAATGTTTGATAACATTAACCGTGATTATATTAAGCGGCGACCACTGTATAATGTTTTTACGTTTTTTTAATTTGTAGACTATAGTAAGATTATTCAAATTTAAGCAGCCCCCTTTTATGTGTGTTTACCCCCAATTATTATAATTACAATAATAGTATAATACTATAAAGTAAATATTTTTTTGTATAATATATTGTATGGTCGATCGATAGGGTGAAATTTAAAAAAATTAACAGCCTAAGACCCAGGTGTATGGCAGTGTTTTTTAACTTTTTGAGATCACGAAACACCAAACAATATTATTATTTTAAACGGAACCCCTATATGAAAAATGTCTTTTTGAAAGAGGGGTAGACAAAACATCATGACGACAAACGGCCGCATAATCATATACAATACAGCAAAACATAATTAAATTATTTATTTAGTTATCATATAGCATTCAAGGAATAACATTATACCCATCTGATTTTAATAACAGGAAACGTAATAATACTAGGTATATGTGCATTGTGCACGAATCTTAATGGGATGGGTGAGCTTGCGAGTGACTGCATAATATATTATATTATATTATTGTCAATGTCTGGAGTAAGATTTCAGATTTGTCAATGAAAGTAGAACATTGTCGTCGTCAAATTGAATGTATTCCAAAATATTTAGGTTTGGTTGCAGTGACTGCTGTGAATCAACTTTCACACAAGCACCTACATTGAATAAAAAGGAAGGAGGACTCGAGTATTTGTTGACTGTTAATCCATTGAAATGGGTCTTGGTTTGGGGGAGGGGTAATACTATTCGAATTGAAGTGATAAATTTTCAAGTGATTACCAATCAATCAGTTTAAGTTGCGTAAAATAATTGTAATCTTTATTCTTCTCGTTTGTCCCATTCATTAGCTCCAATAATGTGCTCAACATATAGAAACAGCTGTTTTAAATTATTGCGTTATCCACAATTTAATTTTTTACGTTTTGCCTTCTATTTTACTTATACACATCTGTAAATGTGGTTTTCTGAACATGTTCAGATGTTCTATGGTAGTTGTTGGCTTTAACTATAAAACATTAATATATTATTTTTCATTATTTAAATTAATATCACGAAGGTAACTGGGCCTCACTGAGAAAAACTCGTGTGGAGGCCCAAATATATATATATATATATACCATGATCAATGATCATGAATAAGGCTATCTAGATGCAACTATTGTTACACTAGAAATTATGATGCAACACCATCATATATTCCAATTATTTTATTTTATTTTACGTCTTAACTTTAACATAGAATTTTGTTCTCGTGTAGTTTTATCAACTCAAAGGACCTCTGATACCTTTCCATTCCAACAAATGATTTAATATTCGTGTTAAAAATAAATAATATCTAATCAATTCAAGTAAATCACTTTGAATTCAATATTTTAATGATAAAATGGTGAATGTGTAACAATTTTGATATAGGTAAATAAATAATCGATGATAATATTATAGTACTTTTTAAATTGTTTATCTTGGTTTTTAAAACTTGACTTTTCACTGTGATTATATTATATTTTTAAGATAAGCTTCTTTCGAATTTTTAAACTTTTGTATATTACAATTTTAATTAAACCAACAATGACCGGGGACCGTAAAATAGTGGCGAAATTAAGTAGCCATGGGTGCTAAAATTCTAAATAGGTACGGCCCTGGGCACAAACCAAAATATTTATTGTATTCTATGCCCTAGAACCTAGGGCCTAAGGTATGGATCTGATATATTAGTATACTAATCTGTCAATGTACATATTATACTTTCATCAGTACAAATTAGTGCATCTATGTCTGTAATACTTAGCAATTCACTCGGCAAAAGTTTTGTAACTTCAATTAATATATGGACTATTTACGTGTAAGAGATAAATATATAAAGGGGAAAAACCCTAAATCTTGGTCACTCGTCATGATTCGTTCACTTTTAGTGCAAGGTAGTGGTGTGCTATAAATTGTTCTATAAAATTTGAAATTATCATAATTCATAGTAAATTGAAGACCTTCCGTGGAGATCGGTGTATGTTACAATATTTTCAAAAACCGTTTTATTACCTACATTAATTGATAAAACTCAGTGTTGCCAACACATTGTGCTAAATTATGTATGAATCATAGATATATACAAAAACTAGATAGCTGTCTTTATACTTCAGTTGTGACCAATGTTGAAATCGGCCGCCATCTATAAAGCAGGCAATGTTTAAATTTATTTATATACATATATATTTATCTATACATATATACTATGATAATATTATTTTGTAAACATTGCCCGCTTTGTAAATGGCGACCGACTTCCATTACAAGAAGGAGACAGTTATCTAGTTGTTGTATATATCTATGGTATGAATAAACGTACATTAAGAACTCCGTATATTGATTGCAAGAAAGCGTTTATGTATGTATGTATGTTATGTTCCTACGTTATATAAAGTTATTTGTCTCCCCTGAAAAATGTAATTTTTGTAACATACACCGATCTCCACGGAAGGTCATCAATTATAGCATGCCTACAAAAAACGATTATGATTTGTGAGTGGAGTTCAGCAAACCTACAGCTAATGGTTATTTATTTATTCATAGTAATTATTAAATCTATCAAATTTTCAGAGATACTGTTTTAAAATCACAGTGATCTTCTGAAATTTTAAAGTTAATACTATCTTACAAAATCACAAATAGAGATAAAATAAAAATATTAATACACTATTGGTTATATACTTGTATACTTAATGTATTTATATATTACTAGTATGTGGTTAAAAGTTTCAACAATATAAAAACAAAAACAAGTATTTCCAAAAATGTATCTCTCGATGGTTTATTTTTAAAAAATGCATTAGTTTTTTTTTTTTTTTGATTCATGTGATTTTTTATTCAATCTGTTACAATATAAGCACAATTAGAACAATTGAGGACTATGTTATTAGATAAAATAAAAATAAAAATAAAAAAGGCAGACCGGACGGAGTGTAGAGGCCTCCCAGCGGATTAGTTTATAGCATATTTTTGCGATCATACTATTAAATATAGTATTCTAAGTATATTTTTACGTGTAGGTATAGCTATGTTTGCATATGTTTCATTATGCTCATATGAAACTTCATTCAATTCTAATAACTGTAATGCATTTTTTGGTAGTAACTAAAGCGTATATTTTAAATTTAAAATACGGTTGATTTAAGGACACAAGTAGGTATACGCTCGATTCGTTGGATGGCTTATAATTTATTTATGACCTCGAAAAACTAGCGCACATATTGAACTAATTCTCTATTACGTAGAAATGAAATCCACTTGTTGTATTTTTTTAATAGCTTTTGTTCAACAAAACTTTGATACAAAACTAGCTATATAAATAGGTTATGTACATTTGACTTTTCAACTTTATAAAATAATATGTTTAGTATTAATAATATGGGTATATAAGGTAGACGATTCTGTTAATAAAATTGAAATCTCACTTCTATAAAAAAAATATAAATTACATTTTCTAAGTAAACTATAATAATAATTTATTTATTAAAAATTACTGTTTTCGAATTAAATTGTTGGAGGTAAAACAAGGCGTGCGCAGACTTTTTTCGCAGGGTATGCCGGTATTTTTAAACATATTTAGCTCAATACAAAAAATAACTCCCCAAAAACTCTTAATACGTACAAATAATTTGCCATATAATGCGAAAAGAAATTAGCATGCATTTTATTTAGCTAATTTATTGGTTTTAGATATTTTAATTTGAAAAGTATGTACCAGTGGCAAATTCTCCAGCATGCTCAGCATGCACCACATGCTTAACAATAAAAACGTAATTAATAAAAATACAAAAATAATTTTGTCATC
>NC_042494.1:69290412-69306712 GCF_005508785.2 Acyrthosiphon pisum | reverse complement strand
CAACGTGTGTAAAACGATTTAAGAATGAAACTATTCTGTATTTTATAAAGTTCATATTTTATGTGTAATGTATAGTCCGTAGTCGTGTAAGAGTGACTTACATACTTTTAGCTGTTGATAGTATGGAATACTATTGTAATTTGGGGCCTGGTGTGGCACGATGGGTGGCTGCCGTCACTAAAATGGTAAAGTACCTTCCCGCGTCATTGCAGGGTCCTGGATGGGTGACCACCAAGGTTCTTCGCGACGAATCGTTATAAACACTCGTTCCAACCGTATCGTCGTCCCAACACAAACCTCATTAGGAACCATGGTCCATCGTCTTATCGAGGGTTACAAACATTTTTTTTTAAAACATATATCTATTGTTTTATTTGAATTTATTATTAAACATAATAAAATATTATTATAAAATTATTTCAAAGTCGTAAATGCATTCGATATGTTTATCGTCGTACTTACATTTCCATTGACAAATTATTACTGTTAATATGAAAATGTATATTTACAACCATAACAATAGTACATGTAATAGATACCAGTGGTCGTATCACACTGTCACATAATAGTTATAAAACGCATTGCGTACAATTTGTAACTCTGCCCAAGGAAAAAAATGTTCAAAAGGTCTACAGTAAATTCGGCCCGTGTTTTTTTCAGGTAAAAACTATTTAGGTGTAAACTCGGCCCAAGGTTTTAGGTTTTGGCTTGGCTCAGGTTTTTATCAGGTAAAAATGATTGACGTACACACTCGGCCTAAATAAAAATATAAGTACATATAATATTTTTGAGAACCATTACCCAGAGAACACCATGAAGAGGCGATTCTCATTATGCTCCAAAAATTATTTAAATTTTCATATTATTAATCATAGTACGAAATCCGTTATATAAATGTAAAATTGTGTAAACATTTAAGTAATATGTTTCAGTATTAATATAAGTAAAATGTATTTGCACATTAAATTATGTTGTGCTTATTATATTTTGTTGGTCAAAATTATCGGGTCGAGTTTACAACCGACCTTTTTTATTATCTTAAATTTCCGGGCCGATTTTACAATCTACCTATTTTACTACCTAAAATTTCCGGGCCGAATTTTCAATCGACCTATTTTACTACCTAAAATTTCCGGGCCGAATTTTCAATCGACTTTTTTTATTGCCAAGTTTACAACAAAAAAGGTAACCGCGGGCCTAGTTTACATTTGCCCGCCAATTTCTACCCCCCCCCCTCTCCCCATCTCCCCAACCAAACAAACGGTCAAACCCGGCGCATGTCGCACACGTCGTCGTACATCCGTGCGAACAAAATCGTGTCGTTAAAAACAAAACATAAAATATACCTATACGTATATTATTATGACGTATTACACGCGCGGAGCTTGTAATGGCTGGTATTATTGTGTTGTTTTAATTAGGTACCTGAGAACAAAGGCTCGAAAACGGAATGGCGTGCTGTGTATAATATAATGTATATATTATTATGTGTATATACCTACCTAAAACACATACCTATGTCTGGGGTGTGGAGTGTCTGACATTCACTGCTAAGAGGGGGGTGGCGCAGGTTTGAATGTGGGTGCGAGGGGGTTGTAGTTTTTGTGGGGGAGGGTCGCATAGTGCAGAAGGAGTGCTATATGTGTGTGTGTGTGTGTGTGTGTATACCGTGTTACACGCGAGCACAAAGGAGCGAACGCAGTCGCAAAAGTCGACGCAAAAGCGTTTCCCCGGCAACGGAAATCGTTCGCTCTCCCCGTGAATCGATTTGTCCGCGGCCCGTTTAGGTGTTTTCCAGACGTCTCTGCGTCGCCGTCGCCCGTCGCCGTGCCGCAAACCAACAGCGTATAAAATAATAGCTGTTGACGTTTTCGACTGAAAAAAATGCCTTTACGCCAGTCGAACAGGTACGTTTTTTTTTTTTTATTTACGCCGTTGACAGCCCGTGAGTTACCCTCAAATTGTACATGATAATATGCGCGAAACCGTCGGAGACGATATCATAACAACGTCCGAGCGAGGGCGCGCGCGCGATAGTTTACTGTAATAGCCTGCAGGGGTGTTGCGGCCCGGGATCCTGTGACCGACATGTTTTCCTGCGCGATAGCCCACTGCGTTTTCGCCGTCACCGTTCGTCATGTGATTTGGTACTAAAAAAAAATAAATACGGTGTTTTCCTTTTGGATTCGTTTTCAGATGAACGCCGCAAACGCCGTCCTTTGAGCTCAACCACTGTCCGAGGAGCATACGCCGTCCAAGATAGCACGATGTTTTTCCCCCGCGTCGGATTGCTGATCACCTTATTAGTCTTGCAAATCAGCTTGTACCGATGCGGTCTGCCACCACCGTCGAACGAAATCACTCAAAACTTTCTGTGGAATACTGGTAAATACCTATACTGCACCTATGCCTACCGAATATCTATTATTCGATCCCCGCGCGCTGCGCCGTCATAATATAAGTAGCAAGCAGTTACTTTACCGTGTATTATCAACCCGCACAGATGCTGTGGAGTGGAGAATCGGCGAATGGGAACCGTGCACCAGGTCCGAAGACACCGGCCTGAACGACAACCAGGGTATACGCCGCAGGAAGATCACGTGTGTCATGGTCATACACGACGGAATAAAACTCGAGGTGAATTATTATTGAAATCATATACCAGCGCAAAAAAAAATGTTTAAATCGATTTCATGCTTTCATTCATAGAAAATGATTTGTAATCAAAATGTTTTGGCCTGCGATTTACTTGAATATTACGATTACCGAAGAACTAAAAAAAGTATAGATTCGTTTACTACTGATTTTTAATAACATAAAAAAGTTAAAACAATAATAGTTGATATTTGTTTTTACTCTTGTATTATTTGTATTACCTATATTGTTTTTATTATTTTATTTTATATTTTTCTTTATTATATGAATATAATATACCTACATTATATGTGTACAAATAAATCACGCCCAATAATCCGAAAACAGAAAGTAGGAGACGTGTGTAAATAAGATAGTATACATATATTTATGGGGGGGTAGAAATTTAATCTGGGCAAGAGTGGTTTATTTACATAATTTTTATAATTATTTACATTTAAAGTGTGAAATAAATTATTTCGAACACAATTTTATTATGAACAGGAACCAGTCAAAACTGAAGACAGTAGTTGCCAAAATCTATCACCCGGAACACCTCCTGTAGAAATATGTTCACTTGAACAAAACCAAGACTGCGTAGTCACTGAGTACTCAAACTGGACAATCTGCTGTGGAGGAACACAACGTAGGACGAGAAGTGTAGTAATTGAGCAGAAAAACGATGGAGCTAAATGTCCGCCGGTACTGTTCATTATTAATTATCTATATTAGTAGAGCATAATGTTTATTGGATATTATCATGATTGATAAGACATTTTTAATATACATACCTAATTCACATGATTCTATTTTTGTATGGTAACGTTACACGTATACTAATAATATACTGTAATGAGACGTATTCAATTTTAATTTAAACAGTGTATAGGTATACTGGCATAATAATTTTGTATAAAACTCCAAAATGGGTATAAAATTATTATTTTTCGTGATTATGCGTTCTAAAATATCTACAAAGTTTCAATCACATTATTCAAGCATATTTTTTAGCTTTTTATTTGTTTTTATCTAGCTGACAGAATCGCGTGTCTGTGTACCGGACGAACCTTCGTGTTCGAACTACTATCCATTTGGTTTATACCAACTGAAAGTCAATCAATGGCAGCAGTGTGTTCCGTTTTCCGAACATACCATGGGCGACAATGATGGCATACTAAATTCTGGCTCACATTCAGATACATTTTATAAACACTGGCCTCAAGTGGGCACACAAAAGCGATCGATGAGCTGTTTTGACGAGTCAGGCATACTCGTTTCTCTCAGCTTTTGCGAAGACAAACAGTTACCCACCAACACCCGGGCATGTATCATTGCTCAAGATTGCGTTGTAAGCGATTGGACCGATTGGGAGATTACGCAAGGCGGGTGTATTAGCGCTGGTGGAAAAGTATGTGTTAAAATTAATTTCAAATTCAATTTCACTATTGTAAACTTGTTAATTCATTTCACTATAGATCCGAGCCGAAGAAGCGATTAGGAAGCGTCAAATTCTCCGTTTACACGAAGGGCAGGGCTCCCCATGTCCTCATCTCGTAGAAACAAGAACTACAAAAGAAAATTTACCACTGTGTGCTGACAAGTAAGATAAACTAATCTCTAATTACTAATAACCATTATATTATAATATGACTTAATAAAAGGAATGATAATTTGAAAATATAAATACTTTGTACCTAATTGAGTTGAGATAAAAATGTGTTGACATACAAGTGAAAAAAAAGAGGAAGAGTAAAAGTGACTTTAATATTAGATTTTATTTCGGGGTGAAGAAAAAGATTTAACCTTTTTCCAAATAACAATTTTTGTTAATACCATAAATTTATATTTATATATATACATATTTATTACTTTGGTTGAGTACTTAGTTAACGCAAGGCAATAAGGTCACATTACGTATGAAAACACAGAATATTGTTTAAATTAAGAAACTATCGTTGTTATTAAAACTAAAAAAATGTAGTAAAATAACTAACTTACAATTGCGTGTGTTTCGCCAATATCTTATAACTGGACATAATTTATTGATGCAATTTTATCGTTAAGCAACACGTCTTGTTTATTTATTAATAGTAAATAAATTTAGAATAATTTCAGTTTTATGAAAATATAGCATAATATACTGGTGTAGCATTTTAATAGTACCTACCTACATAACTACATAAGTATGCAATAAATAATAATTAATATTAATATATTTTAATGTGATTTCGTACTATTTTCGACTTTTTATGTAAAAAGATCCCCAAGTATAATTAATATCTAATATGGACAAAGGACACGAGTAACATTGCTATTTACCTATTAATTATTATGTGATAGGTATACGTAAATGGAACGGAAACGCATTAGCGATATATTCTTATCTTACCCGTGCGACCCACGCCCACTACACTTCTAGACCGGGAATCGGGATGGATATGAATTTTAATTTTATTTATTTATTTTAGCAGTATTGGAGTTATTTACTTAATGTATAGTAAACTATTATTACGCTGTATAGTCGATCGCACTAAGGATAATATTCTTGTTTTGATGGACGAGAATTTTCTAAATAAATAAATAATTTGTTTAGTACAACAATTTATTTCTTAAAGCATAATAAAACACATTTGTATGCGATTGGTTTCAATCGTATATGTTTTATATAGATAATTAGATAAGTGCACTATACTTTTCACCAAAAATATATTTCTTTAGTAAAAACTAAAATTATTGTTTGTTTTATCGTGTCTTTGCGACATTTATGCCAAATTAATTTCACGCCAAAATGTCCCATTCTGTGTCTTTGGAAATTCCTAGCGGATCATGTATTGGTGATAGAGTATTGAGTTTTTGACTTGAATCACGTTCAATTGTCTCTTGAACATCACGAGCATTGGACATACGTATACTTTTCCTATAATTCTTAAGTGAGTATAGTAGTGTAAGCGGTGGCGTATATAGTATAGGTATAGTAAAATTTTTGATTTTTGGTTTAACTAACAACACATTAAATTACAAGCAATATAAATACATCATACACTTATCATCTCACTCACATCTGTGAGTATAAGTGAAATTTGAATTAAAATGTAAAATAACATATCTATGAGTGATAATGTTTATTTTGTTATAGTTAATTCCTAATTATTTTGATAGTACCTGCATAATATAAATTATAAAGTTACTTTTTTTTTTTTGTTAATTTGTGGTATAATTAATATTTGATTTATATAATATATTTCAGATATAAATGGCTAATATCAAGTTGGAGTAAATGTTCACAACCAATTTCTAATTCATCAGTTCAATGTGGTGGTGGGCTTCAATATAGGAACATCACTTGTATTGAATTTATGACTGGTAAATTTATGGATCCGTCAGTTTGTCGTATTCTGGATACACCACCAACAATCCAGAGGTTAATAATTAACACCTATATACGTACAAATAAATAATTGTTTTCAAAACAATAATCAAATCACCCAATTGATAAGAATCTTAAAGCTGACGAATAAAAATAAAAATAATGATATATTTATATTTATAGATGCGAAATACCATGTCCAAGAGATTGTCAAGTTGGACCGTGGAGTAAATGGGGCCCTTGCAAGCCATCAAAATGTCCCTCTGACCTTGACAATGAATCACAAGAAGGTTAAACACATTTACTTTTTTCGCTGTTTATAAGTTCAAAATATATATTATAATAATGAAATATTTGTAATAGAATTTGAAGTCGGATACAGGAAAAGAACTAGAATAGCAATTGTACCACCTAGTGAATACGGTGTACAATGTCCCAGTCTAAATGAAGTACAACCTTGTCAAAATCCACAATGTTACGTTTGGGATTACGAGCAATGGGGAAGTTGCACGCTTGATGAACCTACTGAGAAATGCGGTCCCGGACAAAGGAATAGACAGGTGTATTGCACTACACACGAAAAGGCAAATATCTGAACACACATAAATCGTAATTTTGTATTGTGATTTCACAATGTTCTAAATACCTGGGTTTATAGGAAGTGGTACATAACTCGTTGTGTTCTAAGCTCAAGCCGTCAGAATCCGAACCATGTTCAGTGCCGTGCCCAGAAGATTGTGTGGTATCTGGATGGTCAGACTGGAGTGAATGTTCCATGGGATGTTCCATCGAATCCGATATAGGCGTTAGATATAGAAACCGTACTGTAATTGGACCTCCAGGAAAAACTGGACACCCGTGTCCGTCCAAAGATGATATGGTCCAGTTTGAAAATTGTAATACGCACGGATGCTATGGACTGAGCTGGTTAGTCTTACCATGGACAGACTGCAACGGAACATGTGACCATGGAACACAGACAAGAGAAGTTTGGTGCATGAAAGGAAATGATAAAAAAGTCAAAGATGAAAAGTAAAACTATATACTTGTTATAGTTTTGTAATCGCTGAAACAAAACTAACATTGATATTATAATTTATAGTTGCAAGGAATTACCGAAACCAGTTACTTCGAGAGATTGTTCCATAGATTGTAAAAGTAAAATATGTGTTCTTTCGGACTGGAGCGATTGGTCAGAATGTCCTCAAGATTCATGTATAAATGGTAATAATACAAAGTATAGTGCTAATCAAAATATTTAAACGCCAAGAAACGACTAAACCATATACGTATTGATCATACGAGTAAATTATATTATATATTTATACGTATTTTACTTTATTAAAATGTGTAGAGTTGTGTAATAGTAATGGAACAAATGGATATAATCAACTTTATTATTTTGTATGTAAATATGTAGGTAGGAAATGTAAGGCTTCATATAAAAAACAAAACACTTAAATATTTTATAGAACAAACGGATTTAACCAAATTCAAACGTCAACGGAACCGAGTTATTCTTGGTGGTGAATCCTGTGGTCCAATATTCGAAGAGGAATCGTGTCAAATTCCAAATAAAATATGCCCTAAATTCAGTTTGGTTTTCGGCGCTTGGTCTCATTGCGAACTAGCAGAAGGTGTCACCTGCGGCCATGGCCTGAGAACAAGAGGTGCCTATAATACCAAATTTTCATCTTAGATACTGCTGGTATAATGTATTTTCATTATTAATCTGTTTGTAAATATAATTTTTTCCTTAGATTTCCGGTGTAAAGATAACGATTCGCTTGTTCACGTTGAGCTGAAAAACTGTCTACAAAACTTAAACGTTACACCAAGTAGCGTTGAACGATGTCACGTTGACTGCCAAACTCCGTGCCAGATGACCGAATGGTCACATTGGTCGTCGTGCCCTCAGCCATGTTCGGGTTTACGTACCAGAACCAGGGAGCTTATTGGAGATTCTATATCGCATCCGGCTTGCAAAGGAATACGTCTCGTTGAAACAACGAAATGCCCGTGCTCTGAATATTTCCCGCAGCCTACTTCCGATTGGTCGTTTTGTTTAACAAACGAAACCGACGGGTGTGGAGCTGGCACGCGATATAGGTCATTGGGATGTTACAACGTGGACAACCATCTGGTCGATCCAGCGTAAGGAAGACAATTAGATTTTCGTATACAAAATATGTAATATAATTATTGTATTACTTAAGAATTCCTTTTGTACAGGCTGTGTGGTGGTAGTACAGGAATCGAAGAAGAACCATGTTTGGTACCGTGTTCGATTGATTGCCAAATGTCTGATTGGAATGAATGGGGTGTATGTAATAAGCTGTGTGGACCAGGGACGCATCACCGTTATAGAACCGTAAATTATTTTATCTCTATTTTGGACTTTCCAATAATACAACTAATATATTGTTGAATAGATCGAACGAAACGCAGCAAATGGCGGGAGACCATGCGGTGAAACGGTACAAACAAAAGTCTGTAACACACCGTGTAACAGTTTCCAGTGGACTACCGAACCATGGAGCCAGTGCAAATTACCGGATAAGGATAAACAGAAAGGCTGTGGTGAAGGAGAAATGTTTAGATTAGTGCGGTAAAAATACAATGGATTTTAAATATCATAAACATATTCTTTTACCATAAAATCATATTAATTGTGTATTTTTTTATAATTATATTTATGTTATGACTAAGTCATGCGATTTAACAATTTGACATAACGTGTGATTTAAATTAAGTTCATAATAATTAATCATTAAACTGATATTTATTTTTATTTAACTATTGTAACAGATGTATTCACATAAATACTGGAATAGAGTTGTCGGAAGAATACTGCGATTGGACCACACGACCAGATGGAGTAAACTTGTGTACAATCGCATGTCCTGGAGATTGTGTGTTAAGTAGCTGGTCGGATTGGTCAATTTGCCCAAAAGTAAATAATGTATTTGTACTACCCATTTGTTATTGAATCCTTATATTATCGCTAAAAGTCCAATCAAAGTTTTTTATGGGTATATTATTTAAGAAAATATAGGTATATTGTCATACTTAAACATTATAATTTTTTATCAATGTTTTCAAAATTGAAAATAATAAAATTGCGTATTTTAACTAATGATTGAAAAAATATTATACATTGAATCCTCAAGTATTACGTGCACGCATTTATTTTTTTACCTATCTGACGATAAAAATAATTATTTTTAAAGGATTGCCTATCGTCGCAAGAACAACAGCGGACCAGGTTGTTACTCAGAAGCCAGAGCCCTACCGGAGCAAATTGTCCAATAGCCATACAAACACAACCGTGTCACTTGAACTTCACATGCTTTAAATATTCTTGGAAAACAATAACAAATGTATCATGTCTGCCTTTGGGCGGCAGTCCATGTGGTGAAGGCATGACTGTTGGAGCGGTGTATTGTGAGAGGAGCGATGGTAGAACTGTTTCAGACCGGTAATGCGCTTTATATTACTTAAAAGGATGCTCGGAATTTCTAGCCTTAGCTTTTTTTCCCACTAAGATACCTACAAATATGCTAGGTAAACACTTCCCTGATGTCGTACTTACACTAAATTGTTTTGTTGAATTTAGCATATATTTTAATGTTTAAAAGATATTTTGACTATTTAGCATTGATGGTGTTATTTCTAGGTACAGAAACACATTTTTTGAATATTCTTTCAATTCACTCATCAAGAATGTTTAAAACTATAATATTGGGGTTATTGAAAATTTAGGGAAACGGAACACTGGTTCCAAGGGAATTTATTTTTCGTTTTAGCTGATAGGTAAAGAAATACCTTCGTATTAATACTTCTATCGATAAATATAAATCAATAAAAATCAAAAATTAATATTAAGCATATTATACTTAAAAAATATACATAGGTAATAATTTTTTTTTAACATTTTATTTTGCATATTTTCACGTTATGCATTTAACATCCTAACCCAGCTTTCCCATATTCACCTATATAATATTATCTAACTGTTAATATTATAATTATTCACGCCCCAATAGGTTTTGTGCCGATCAGCCAAGACCAAATCCGTTGGACAAATGGTGCTATATCGATTGCCCAGTCGATTGCGCTCTTGAAGGCTGGTCACCGTGGAATTCGAGTTGCTCTTGCAACGACACAGGTGGTTTTTACAGTGCTAAATGTGCTAAGTCTTTTAACCTTTGGTGACGCGTATAAGGTGTAGCATCAGATCACACAGTTTCGTGAGCAATTATGTAATTTTTTTTCGTTCAAACAAAAATAATAACTGTTTGGATTAAATTTCATTAAGTAATTAGATCCAAATGTTATAAGTAGTATAATACAAACTAAATATTTTTTTTTTTTTTTTTGTTTTACTTTATTGAAGTATAATATTGATTACTACAATATAATAAGCAAATTATTTAGTTTTAGGTTTCCAAACATAAGTTTACAAAACACCATATACCCCGTTGTGTCCGTCCATTAGTTATCGGTACATAGTTGTATTAAGATTTTATAACCACGAATATGTTGAAAATAAATTCATTCCAGCCAATATTAAAGAGTATCAAAATACGAGCATTTAATATAGATTCACAGTAGCCTGCATTATCAAAAAATAGACATAAAAATATAAAGAGTACCAAACAATTATTTTTGATTTGTTCCTGCATACAATTATTATAGTTTATTGCGTTGGGTTAAAATATGTTTAGAAACCGAGTATTATTAGCACGCTTGCAGAGTGAACTTTTGCAACTTGGTTAATGTTCGTGTTGTACAAATAAAAAAAAAAATGTTTAAAACGATGTTTTGACATTTTTTTAGTTCAATGACGATAGTGACTTGTAGGTAATGCCCATATAAGATGCCCAAAATAATTATTTTCGGCATATTAAAATTAGTTTGGGGTGAATAATAATTATGCCACGTGCGTCCCCCAGGGTTAATCGACATAACCGCGAACGAAGCGCACACGTTAATAATTATTGTGATTCCTCGGTTTTAAAGGAGTGTCACGCAGAGCTTATACCGCTATGAACCCGAGTGCAACGGGCAGACAATGCCCCATGACCGTCGAACAATGGAAACCTTGTCCAGCCGTACCGTGTTATAGTTGGTCGCTCGGCCCGTGGTCAGCATGTCAACTTCATGTACGTATTATGAAATATTATGTAGACGAACAAGGTCCAATCACATTATGCAGAAATTTAAATACCTACTCAGTATGCCCCCGAAAGTTTTTTTAAACATTGACTTTATAATAGCCCCCCTCCCCTCCAAAAGAAAAAAACCGATAATTTTATTATATTTATGATTTTATAAACGATAAACATTTTGTTGTCAAATTTATTTTAATAATATATTTTTCTAAAAAATCATTCGAATGTTCAGAGACTACCGAAATATCGTGCAAAGTTCTTACACTGGAATTCTCTGCAGTATTTCGAAACGTATTATAAAATATACAATTTGGCAGCCCCCCGCGAGAAATGTTAACAAAAATTTCCGATTATTCCAGCCATACAATATTATATAGTATACCATCGTCTCGTCTTAGTCGTTCTTCATCAAGTACACACAACTGTGTCTGGCGTAATATTATTATTGGACGGGTAACATATTTAGTTTTCTCGACACAGGGAGCCGCTTGTGGACATGGTGTGACCAACAGGAACGTGACGTGCGTGAGGACCAATGACGGAGAAACGGTCGAGTCAACATTCTGTGGCTCTTTGGGGCAGCAAAAACCGCTTTCCTGGCAGAACTGTTACGTGTCCTGCGGTCCTGGCTGCACCCTGTCCGAGTGGAGCCAGTGGTCGCACTGTCACGGGGATTGCGAGAAGGAGACTATTGGCTACGAGACGAGATCCCGTACGGTAATATCGCAATCGCCGGCCGGAACCACCGCCTGCACCGATCCTCTGTGGGAGACCCGTGATTGCCGCATACCGCCTTGCATGACCTACGATTGGGCACTGACCCCGAACGCCGACGTCATATGCCGCAGATCTGACGGGCTCGTGGTTTTGGAATGTGAGTAATAAATTAATAATATTATGCTGAGACGGTGCAGTTTTCAACGTCCAGCCGAGCTATTACTACGTATATTATAATGTTATATTGATCAGTTCGTATCATTATAATACTATGACATAATTAGTAATGATACGTATACCGACGGGTTAACCTGACGTGATAAACCTTTCAGCTTCTTGCAACCAATCGGAAAAACCAAAATCAATGTGCAGTACTTTGCAAGGCAGCTATATATGCACCAAGGACATTTGTATGCCAGACGACAAATTGCAATGCGACCAGATGACCACTTGGGAGCAGCTTAAACACGATCCACGCGTCGTCGAATACATATTTTGCTTTGGATTTGTAGTAAAAATGGTCATCATAATTGGTGTGATCCTCTATTTCTTGCGGTGCGTACAAATATTTACCTTATTCGCTTACACGGTCCAAATGGTGTTGTTTAGAATTTATAAACAATTATATTTTATCCTTTCAATTAATTTCAGTTGATTTGCGCTTATATAATACTCAATAACAACGTTTTCTTTGTTATTATTTTAGTCGTTCAAAGAAACAAAACGAGTGCAAATACCACAAACAACCGGATTTAGCGTAAACTATAAGCAACATGGCAAACCGAACATATTTACATATTATTATAAACTATAATATAATACCACATTTTTAAAATTATACAATTTACTTACAATTAAGATATCCCCCATCATTAGTTAGGTATTATCTAAAACTAACATAATTTAATGATTGAATGATAATAATTATTTGCTAAACTTTAGATATTATGGATCAATGAATTTTGTTTTTTATTATTTTTTTTCTTTAGAATATTAATCATATTATATATTACACGTATTAAATATTATGAGGAACTTGAATGTTTTGTAGTTTCTTAGAATTTTTCTCGAAAATGCAAATCAAATTTACTTACTTTTTCATAATATATATAATAATTATAATATATACTTACTATGGTTATGAAAATTTGTTCAACTGTTTGTTTTAATTCTTGTTCATGTTTTTGAATTTATGTTTTTGTTATATGTTATGTTAGCATGTATTACATTTTTTTTTATCATACATAAATATTACATAATACGTTGAAAAATAAGTGGTCTAAATTATTCAAGACATGTGCATTGTACTAAAAATTTATTTGTATACAAGTTCATCAAAAAATATCCTTTAATGAATATTGTTAATTAAAATACATTTTTTTTTGTTTAGTTAATATTTTTTTTTAAGTATAAAACTTATATCAAATTATAGATATTAGTCATATAGATACTCATATACATTAATATAAAATATAAAATTAAAGTACCTATATTTAATAATTAAAGCCAAAAATATTCATTATAATCAATAAATAAGTAACTATACTTTTTTAATAATAGGATTAGATATAAATATAATTAAAAAATACCTTTGTTTATAAATTTATAAAAATATAAGAGTTATAAAAGAGCAAAAATCGATACGAATAATATAAAAAAAAAATGTTCCTTAATAGAAACTAGTAGATAGATACACAAACATTGATCTTTTGTGAAATATTACTCTCATATTATTCACTTCAGAAAATAAATCACCATAGCAATGAACAAAAATAAGTAAACAATAAACATCGTTCTATCTAAAATCAGAGCCAGATAATACCATTGACTTTCTTTCAGTTGAGGATATTGTGATTTATCATCATTTGATTCGTCCAATATCTTGTCCTCGTCATCGTTCTATAATCAAATGTAAATCATGTAGAATTAATTTCAAAATATTGTCAAACTTCAGTTATTAATCATGATTAAATATGAATTATATTATATGTTATAAAGTTTGAATTCTTTTTTTTTTTTTTGTATATATTATAGTTTCTTAGTCACACCCTAACTTGATAAAGCTGAAAATGGGTTGAAAGTGGCCGTTTCGCTTCGGCCATTTCTATCAGAGTTTTATGATATTAAGTTTAAAGGTAATATTATAATATAACAATATATTCAGAAAACGATTTGGAGTGGATTAAACCGCACTAATTCTGACATTTTTGACAGCTTTTTGTAGTTTTCCTTCCACGTAAAGAAACTATTGCCGAGAAACCCGATAAATGTCCTCTTAAATGTATTAATAATACTGGATTTCCAACTAGAACCCTACCGAAGGTCATTTGAAATTTTTCGAGCGAGAAGTAAGAAATTCGTTCCTGGTCGTTACCTATAGAACACCCGGAAACTTATAGACTAGTGTTTTCCAACTTTGTTGTCATAGTACACCAGTAGTTATTACACCTTTATAGGAAAATCCCTACCAAAAATCAAAAAAAAATCATTAATCAAGTATGCCATCATATTTTAATAATATGCATTAATAATCATTTTTGTTAAAAGCAATTTTCTCATTTAATTTTAATAATATAATGAAATAGGTACCGAATAATGAATACTTAATTCTGTTAAATATAAAGACTATTTTTAATATAAATTAATTTTTATTTTCTTATTGTTATAACTTATTAGTTTACGATAGTGACCCAACAAAAATATTTTGGATTGGTAAATACTATACTATAGACTACCCGGGAACCGATTCGGTAGGTAATTGTAGGGGACCAACTCGTATGCGTACTTTTAATGTTCAAAAAACACATTAATACCATAATACACATTAATAAAACCAATACAATCTTTGCGTATTTTGGTTTAGATAACACAACTAACTTGAGATTATTGTACAGACGTTAAGACACTTGTACAATAATATTAAATATACATATTATTATCGTTTGAGTGAAAACCATTATCTAAATTTCAAGTACAGTATATTATAACATAATACCACCTAGTCATATTTTTATATAAATATACTTTATAATGGTAAATTATCGGCTGCAGTGTTTTCGATAAATGGCGGATAACAACGCAAGCGTATAATAGTATTATACAATTAAAATATTAAGTGTTATAATCTTGTCTTAAGTTGTACAATAATAATATGTATTGTATTGCGTAATCTTAATGTACCATTATGCGCACACAATATATACCTACCACAATTACGAATAATTATATTTACCTTCATTGATGTAAATCTCATGACGGTTCCGAATTTTGTGTTCAACAGCTGAGTGATATACTTGGGTACTTTATGGTCGGGTTGCTTGTATTTAGCTAGATTGTGTAACAACACTGAGAATACCATCGATAGAGTGACCATGCCCAGCGAGTTTGAGTAAAACATTACTGCAAGGCAAACGGTAGGCAAAAAATTAAATAGGTAATGACGTAATAAGTACTGTATTCACCCGTGCATACAGAGTGATTCACTAAGCATGATCAACCCCGTTTTTACTTTAATAATGAAATAACTCAAATTATGGTTTTTGGAATTTTTAAAAGACCATTTTTATAAATTCTTGAATTTGTATGTAGTACTGTAGTCTGTGCAGGTGACTCAAACTTCTGTTTTCCAAATGAGAACCCCCCCCCCCTTCGGAAGGTAATTTTATTACGGGATAATTTTTCTGAAAATGTTGACGTATCGAAATCAAAATTGAAACTAGTAGTGTTCGAGTTATTTGATTTTATGTACTGTCGATAATAAGTCCAAGATAATGGGTTTGGTAGATATAAGGGCTATTGTGATTTAAAATGTTGGTGATTAATATTAATTTATAAACATTAATAATTTTTTAAAAATGGTTCATATATAATATATACTAGATCCAATATTTAAACTTTTGTAAAACCACTTTTAAGGAATTACCCTTAGAACAAACATTTTAATAACTGAAAAATTATTCGTCCGAAATCAAAATTTTTTTAAAAAAATATCCAAAAAATAATTTACAGCAAAAGAAGAAAGGCGTTCACTTTTTAAAAACAGAAGTTTATTCTTTGTAACGCTACACTACACTTTTAAGTGGTATAAATAATTTCAAGAATTTATATTTAATATTTATATATATATTACCTATATATTATTATTTAAGTATATATTTGAAGATTTCAAAAGGCAAAAATCAGATTTTTGAATAACTGTATTACTAATGAAAAAGGGTGGTTAGCATGCTTGGTGAATCACACTGTATTTGTATACAGTGAAACTTCCAATTAACAAAATGTTCAGTTTAAGGGGATTCGATACCGTGATTTTCTGTTTTCGTCTAACACACTCGTGACATAGTATTTTAGACGTTTTTTTTGCCAAATGTGCCAATTGATCTAATGAAGCGATAAGAATTCTGAAAAC
>NC_042494.1:69255128-69290357 GCF_005508785.2 Acyrthosiphon pisum | reverse complement strand
GGGAAAGTCGATTTCAAGTAGACTTAATGACGAATTCAAATCTGTTTTCAGAATTCTTATCGCTTCATTAGATCAATTGGTATGTTTGGCAAAAAACACGTCTAAAATACTATGCGCGCGTGTGTTAGACAAAAACAGAAAACCACGGTATCGAATCCCCTTAAAGATATATTGTTGAGAACTAATAACCAAATTTATTTAATTATATTCAACGTATTTTTTCTAGTCGCCCGCGGAACTTCGTAATATAGATGTTTCAGCGTTTCTGAAACACGCAACTCACCTATTAACGGGATACGGTCGCTCATGATGGGCACATTGCCGGAGATCATCATTAACAGTATGCATACTATGACCAGAGTAACGCCACTCAACATAAACTTCTCCGTCGACTCCGGAGGTAGCCAAAAGACGGATAGCGTCAGGAACACGACGACTAAATTACGAAAGCACAAATCATTATAAATAATAATATAACGAAAGTACCTGTTTAAAATTCTCATAAAATATATTTTAAAAAAGTTAATACTTTTTGAATTTAAAATGTGATCAACTTTTCTTAACAAAACTAATAATTATTCAAAAAATAAAAAATAAATAAACTACATCTACATGACTTAAATAAATGTATTTACAGTCAAATATTTCTAAAAACTACAGTTACAAATTGTTTATTTTGAATTTTTCAAAATAATTTAAATCTGATTTAAAAATTTTTATTTTTAGTATTAAAAATAAAACTAAAAAAAATTATACTAACATGTAGCACAATCGTCTTTTTAAAAAAAATGTAAAAATATTGATTAAAATAAAAGTTGGTTCATTTATGAGATCTTTCTGTTACAACCTGTGAGTGAGTGGGTAATAGACTCGAGTGTGATGATATATGCGGTGGACTAAATCTGGTATTCGATAAAAAGTAAATATTGGTACTAAAAATGCCCAATGATATTTTATTTAATCCTGACCTAGTGAAAATCTAGGTACATTTCCCCAGCCCCCCCAATTTTGAATTTTGAATTTTTTTTTCACCATTCGTTTGTAGCCGATTTGTATTGGTTTGTAATCTAATTTTTTTCGTTTGTAGAGATTTAGTTTTTTTTTTAAATCAAAATTTTGGTGGGGGGCTGGGGAAATGCCCAAATTTTGAATTTTGAATTTTTTTTTTCACCATTCGTTTGTAGCCGGTTTGTATTGGTTTGTAATCTAATTTTTTTCGTTTGTAGAGATTTAGTTTTTTTTTTAAATCAAAATTTTGGTGGGGGGGCTGGGGAAATGCCCAAATTTTGAATTTAAAATTTTTTTTTTTACTATTCGTTTGTAGCCGGTTTGTATTGGTTTGTAATCTAATTTTTTTCGTTTGTAGAGATTTAGTTTTTTTGTAAGTCAAAATGTTGGTTCGGGGGCTGGGGAAATTCCCAAGTTTGGAATTTTTATTTAATTTAGATTTTTTATTCAATCTGGCTTTTATTCTATTTAGATTTTTCAATAAAAAATGGTTTTTTATTCAAATTAAATTTTTTTTATTCATATAAGACTTTTTTTAATCCAATTTAGGATTTTTTTTCAACAAGGATTTTTTATTTAATTTAGATATATCAATAAATAATCGTCTTTTATTCAAATTATTTTTTTTATTCCTATTAGACTTTTTTATCCAATTTAGATTATTTTATCCGATTTAGGATTGTTTTTTACTTAACTGTTTTTTTATTCAAATCAGTTTTTCTATTCAAATTACACATTTTTTTTATCTAATTTGGATTATTATTAAGCAAGGATTTTTTATTTAATTTAAATTTTTCAATAAAAATAGTTTTTTATTCAAATTAATTTTTTTTTCATTCATATAATACTTTTTTTTTCTAATTTATCCGATTTAGATGTATTAATCAATCAGGCTTTTATTCTATTTACATTTTTCAATAAAAAATGGTTTTTTATTCAAGTTCATTTTTTTTTATAAATATGACTTTTTTTTTATCCGATTTAGTTTTTATTTTAAATCAAATCTAAATCGGATAAAAAGTTCCAAATTAGAAAAAAATAGTCTAATTTTATTAAAAAAACTGATTTGAATAAAAACATGTAAGTAAAAAAACAATCCTAAATCAGATAAAATAATCTAAATTGGATAAAAAAGTCTAATTGGAATAAAAAAAATAATTTGAATAAAAAACCATATATATATTGAAATATCTAAATTAAAAGTAAAATCTCAAGTTTTACATGTATTTACACAATTGTATTTTTTAATAATATAATTGTTATTAGGTACCTATCGCTGGTATGACAACTATGCTGTGGTACGCCGGTATTTTCCTCTTCACGGTGATGCTGTAGTGAATGTCTTCGTATATGTCGTTGGAATTGCAAGAGTAGCTCTCGACTCTTCGTCTTTGCGTTACCTTTGTGATGTCCCATTTACAACCTTCTTCCAAGTTTATCATGTCGGCAGTCTAAAAACAGGAGAGCCGCGTTAATTTTAGCCTTTAGGTAAATAACAATTATATTTAACATAGTATCTTTATCATGTCTAGATAAATTATAAAATTGATATCTAACTGCCATTTAAGATATAAATCATACAGCCTAACTGTACAGTCTAAATAAAATATGCTTGATTGTTTAAAATATTTTATGAATAATCATTAGTGATTTCATCTTAACTAATAGGTATTAGTATTGATATTTCCTATGCGCTTCATGATAAATTTATGTTACAAAATAAGTTTTTTAAGAATAATATTATGATGTAATGAGAATAATATATCTCATTTCTATCTAAATTTCTTACTCACGCATGCTTTCATTATCTATCTACCTACATCTAGATATTTTTTTAGCTCAGATATCTATACAAAAAAATTATCCAAGCATCACACTGTTTATGAGGTAACTCCAACGGTAAAATAATAAAATGGCGTTGCACAAAATAAAACAATAATTAATGTAAACTAATCGTACGTTTATTTTCTGATTGATTTGCATGCTAACGGAATTGCCGTCGTACGTCCAAGAGCCGAGTCTCAACGAACAGGTGTGCTCTCCAAATGGCCAATTGGTCAAGTCTACATCGCAAAAGACTCGGAACTTGGCTGGTGGTATCCAATGAACCATTCCATCCGAACGGACTACACAGTTAATCTTCCCATAAGTCTCGTCATGATGCCCGTCAGCACTGCGAAACAGAAAACAAATCAATATTATTAATACATTTGGTTTGGGTTTAACCGTTATCGATAAACTCGTCAATATAAATCGCTGAAATATTGTTAAGCGAAATTCGATTAATTGCCAAACTGGAAAAATTTGTTCGTAAATTAATTCTATATGACATTGAGTATGTTAATATCCAGAAACATTTTTCTTGTTACGTAGCCTATCTATCGATTAAACTAAAACTAAAAACTACTTACAATATCTATAGTATTATCATAGACAGCCTAGGTAAGTGTGCGTTTATGCTACGGTTAAACTAATAAGTATTTAATTTTATTGCGAAATGTATATAGATAATACAATATTATTAAAATGTGAGAATAACTCGGTTTTCCAAAAAAAAACTTTTGACGAACTCACCAAATACTTGATTAACAATAACTTATAGAATCCCATTTGTAATTTTTATAAAAAAAATAAATAATTCTGACCCACACTGCATTTGGAAAATGATAATATTTTGTGAATATTTTGAAGTGCTTGAATAATGAATATTTGAGTAATAATATTGTATAAATATTTTATTTTCATAAAATAGTAAAATATTGCACAAAAATGTTGACTCAATATTTTTATAATGTTTCCATGAAAATGTTTTTAAAAAAATATGATTAAAATGTTTTGATAATGTTTTTTACAAAATATTTTTTTAAAAGTGAACTTCTTGGCCAAAAAATATAAATAAAATATTTCCTTATTATTTACACAACTTTTTCAAATATTTTGACAACTATATTGTTTTCCTGAAAATATTTATACCATAGTTGGGAAATATTAAAATGCTGTGTGGTGAGGCAGTTGTTTTTTTGGTTAATAAACAACCATATTATTATATACTATACAGTAGCTGATAGGTATATACTTAAGGCTTAAGCATAGTTTATAATATAATATTATTTTTATTTTTCTTATTTAAAAAGTCTGCACATCGACCAAAACGAATTCGGTTGCCGGAAATCGTTTTTCAACTTTTGGTACATTAATGAGAAATACCTACCTCAAAAACTTCAATCAAAAAGCTGTCTTTATACGTTTATTATCCAGT
Source organism: Acyrthosiphon pisum (assembly GCF_005508785.2). Lineage (NCBI taxonomy): Eukaryota > Metazoa > Arthropoda > Insecta > Hemiptera > Aphididae > Acyrthosiphon > Acyrthosiphon pisum. The sequence continues at coordinate 69,286,090 of NC_042494.1, read as the reverse complement.
TTTGCAATATTTTACTATAGACGATTCCTACCTGTTGTAGGCCACAATATCGGGCATCCATATTTCATCATAAGCCATGTTTACAACTTTTGTGTCTCCGTAATCTGATACATTCCACAGAAGTTTTTCATCTTGCCAAGTCTATGAAAGTAGGAGTACGAAAGCAACATTTTAGCAACAGTTTACCACTAAAAATGGCAAGCTTTAAAGACCGTTTTGGCCGAATATAATTTTATAAATAATTTTTCTCGAGTAAAACCAAAACATTTCATTAAAAATACATAAAATAAAAAACTTTTCAAAGTATATGCAAATCTGTATTAGTGAATTATTAAGATCGATTGTCGACCCATAACCATTTAACATTTAACTATTGTGTTTCAAATAGGTATTTAAAGTTTAAACATGATCATAATCCGATGGTTACATGGCAAAAAGGACTAAGTGACATTTTTTGGGAGAATCGAAAAACATTTTGTTGTAATTTTAATATTTTTTCGATAGGCAATAACTTTTTTTACGTAAGATTTTGCACTATTTCAAAGAATTTTTTTACTATTTTTTTTTTATATTTTATATAAATATACATTTTTTATTACTATTCACATGGATATGGAAATTTTAATAAATTTGTTTAATAATATTGGCCATTATACCGTACATATTTTTTACATACTTTATCTAATGAACTTATCCTTCATTATATTTTGGTGTTATTATTATTTATGACATATATCGAAATATAATATAATAACTCAAGTATTTTCTGTAAAAAATAGATAAACAATCAATTTTTAGAATCATCGCTTGTCCCTTAAACATTTGTAATGTCATTTAGGGACTCTTTTTTGAGAAAACAAAAAATAAATGTGTAGATTATAATATCGCAAACTTGAAACTCATTATGTTTGTTAAATAATGGTCACAGCTGTTTTTGGGCATGCACATTGCTGCATTGTAAAGCAAATCATTTTCTCAATCCAATAATATAATAAGCAATGTCACTTAGACCCTTAGTGTCCAAGAAACCCTTTTGTCGTGTAACCATCGATATTAGGTATTTTGTATACTTACCATCGATACCCAGGCGTTAATGGTCATAATTGAATTTTGGAAGTCCTGCGAACATGTACGTTTTACAAATGATTATAAATATGAAGAATGTTTACAAGCAAATGGTATACACAGTGCCTGGTCCTTAAATATATGTAACCAGGGTCGTTTTCCACGAGAGTTTACTGAATTAAAACTGGTTCGGTAATGGATATTATTCCAATGTTACATTATTAAACGTGAAACATGGACATTACCGTTTAAGCTATACAGAGGATACAGAGGACGCAGGATTTATACTTCATGGTTTTTATTCGACGATAGTTCGAGATAATACTTATTATTTTTGCATAATATTTTTTTCGTAATTTCACCGTTAATGTACATTGTACTTACGGAAATTAACCATCTAAATTCTATAATATTATAGTTTCTCTAACTTAGAGGGAGGGAGGAGAATTTATTATTTGTTTAATACATTTATCAATTTGTTTAAGAGGAATGAGTCCGTAAAATACGTAATTTTATACGTTAAACCTTGAAGTTACAAGGGAAGTACGTAAAAAAATTAATTATATTTTGTCTATGAAAGTTACTGCAAATATAAATGTGTATAGCCATACAAGAACCAAAAACTTAAATAAAACCTTGACATCCATACTACTTATGGGAGACCAATGACCATAGTAAAATCAAATATGCGTAAACACATTATCAACTAACCCCCCCCCCCCAAAAAAAAAAAAAAAAAAATCCTGGCTACGATCTGCTATACCAACAGTGTAATAATAATTCCGTTAAGTACGGACTAATATACTATTAATATTGTGGTTAAATTTAAATAAGGTTTTTCCTAACCACAGCTTTTATTTTGTTTTTTGTTTACAAGTGTTTCAGGCCCAATGATTTTTTTCTCGGGCTTATTCGTGCTTTCCGTTTAATCCGGATGTGAGTTTGTACAACACGTAATTATATAATATGACGTATTCGCAAAATTATTGTTAGGTACTTACCAGATCGACATATTTTAAAACAGTATTGACCGTGACATTGGTCAGATGATCACTGATAACCGGTCTCGAGTGTCTATCGTAGAACCTCAATAAATCTCTTCTCAGCTTATCCGTCCACGTGTCGTTCCAATGTTGTTTCCCATAATTGTCTTTAACAAAACGCCCATTAATTACTCACGTATTTCATTATTTAGTGTAATAGTGTTCATTACGCATGTTACATGCATCTTAATTATTTTAAATTGTAAAACACTTAATTCATGAAGGTATTCGATATAGTAATTACCGTCTTCATATAGTCACCTTATTTATTTGCTATACAATAATAATATAATATTATACATATATGTATTAACAATTATATTGATTTTAGAGTGTGTGTGTGTGTATGTGTGTGTGTGAAAATTGTTGTTAATCAATAATTTCTATTTAATAATATTGATTGTTATTGATATTATACAGATAATGGACCATTTATAGTGTAACGAATATTTCTCGATGTACTCGAATACATAATATTTATACCTTATACGTCACTATTATTTATTATGATATATATATATTCGACCATATGGGTAATACATTAAAGTAATCCATATGACAAGATATTATAAACACTGTATTGTACCCCATATTTTACTTAATTAGTAATTTATCTTACACATGTTAAATACACCTATCAGAGAAGTATGTACCCATTATAAATTTATAATACAGCCGTATTAGGTGCCTTATTATAACATTCAATACGTATTAATATAATTATACTATTGAAACATCATCTTATAGATTGTTCATTCCTACATATTTCTTAATCGTACATTGAGCTAGCAGTATCAAGAAAAACTTCAGAAAAAAACCTTAGTTCTATAACATAACATAATTAACATATTCAAAGGTATGAACTACGTACTTCACATGTGCCAATATTTAAATTAATTATATATATTAAATAGATACCTAATTAATTGTATACATTAGAGTATAATATGTTTAAAACACCATATAAAAGATTTTTTAATATAGATATAATATAAATATATACCTATATATATGAAGTTTATACAATATATTATGTTATTAAACAGATATTTTCCCCCAATATTGATTTAGTAATATCAGTTATTACCATAGGCGTGCGCACGGGTAGGGCTGATTGGGCTTTAGCCCTACCTGAGAGTTTTTTATACAACAACACGGAAAACACCGCCAATGAATCAGTGTTCAGTTTTTAATATTAGGTACATTTTTAGCAGTCACATTTTGGATGAAAATGTTTGAATAGTTTTATATATTAGGTGTATTAAGATGGTAATCTACCGCAAAATAAGAATTTCACATGATAATATGGTTATTATATTTTACTTAGTGAACGTCATATTATATTTTATATTTTACCTAGGTACGTGCTATTTGTTAACCGATTAAAAAATCATTATTTTAAATAAAGTTCAAGTTTCATTGTCTATGATTGCTTACTCTCTATTTCACTGATAGCTATGAACAACGACTATCGTTATTGAGTGGTAAACACTTAGCTAATTTCTAATAAATAACAAGCATGAAATATTTTATAAATAATTTACATTATTACTACCGTTAATTGATTTAAAATGTGTTTAATAGGCTAATAGCGTATCAATCATTAATTATGATATAAATCATTTTTTTTTATTTTTTTTTTATTTTAATTACAAATGTAAATGTACCAATTTTTCGCATAAAATATTTCGTATACAACCTTAATAGGTAGTTACTTCAACCGTTTACTATCGAATAAATAGTTTATCAGACTTTTAGGTGCCAATATTATCATTAATTAATTCTAAATAAAAAATTTTTTTTATTTTTTTTTTTTAAAGAATATTTATAAAATATTAATAATAGCACATTACCATATTATAGTACGTATTAATTTTATTAAAAAATAATAGAATAAAATAGATTGATAGTGAACAGAAACAATTATACATGAAGACACGACATAAAATGAGAAATTTCTGTTAACAAAATTGTATTACTGTTAATCTTATACGATGATTTTCTAGTTAAAAGTTTGTTTATCTAGTTAACGAGTCTACATAACTAATTTATTTTGATTTTTTTTCAATATAAGATCTACCCAAAGTTTATATATAATTAATTGTGAAAAAATCACGAGCTGTTTTTTATTTTGAGTTTACTTCTCTAAAAAAAAAATCAATATCACAATAATATATAATACACCTAAAAAAGTACATCTTGTGTTATCTGCCCTATCAAGCACACATTTTTAATATTTTCTATTTTTATTTATTTATTCATTATAGGTATGTATATACTACCTAAATGATTTTCGAATCAACCGCTTTTGAAACGAATACAAATATTTAATAACAAACAATACTGTGTACATTTGGTTAGAACTCTATTGCATAAGCAGTAAACACACAGGTGTTACCAACGAAAATACTGTTTTATATACTTTTTAAATGATTATTAGGTGATAATAGTTTAAAGAGCAGTCAGCTAATTAAGCAATCATAATAAGAACAATATTGTTGCTTAGACTGCAAAAGGTTATCATTTATTACATGGTGAATCTATATAAAAACATTATAAATATGAAATAATTACTTATCTATTTATTGTTGTATACGATTCACCACAGTACTAAACTAATATCATATTTTAATACCTACTAAAATTGTTATAAATAATGATAATAATATTAATGATACCTACCTATAAGACTTACATGTATTTTAATTGTATATAAAAAAATGTATGTATGACTAAATAACTTAACACTACATCCCAGACAGCAATTTTTTGTTTAATAATATTATTATAACATTATAATAACGAATAATATTAGTATAACGTTATTTTAATACTATTATAACATTATCATTACAAAATGCTGTCTGGGATAGAAACCTTTGACTGAAATTAACATTTTTAGATCGATGATAATTAGGTAAGCAAGTTTTAATTTTGCATTCTGCAGAACAACGGTTTATATAAGATTAATATCTAAATATCCTAAGATTCAACAAGATTTTTCGGTAAGTCCGAAATTAGAACATTGTTAAGGATCAGTCAATATTTTTTAGGTTTCATGAGTATTTATATAGGTACTTTCACCAAAATAATTTTCGAACTATGTGCATTTCTGAATAATATATCGTTTGTTTTAATTGTATGAATTACCTTTGAAACTCGAAAGAAATGAAGTAGGGTCATTGCACGCCGTCCAGTCTGTATTGTACCCCCCCCCCCCCCCATATTACCTTTTTTATAAACTATTATTACTAATTGAATATATTATTCTTGTTTTCTAATAAAAAAAAAAAAGAATTTGAAAGATGAGCTATTAAAGGTGATAACTTGAAAAAAAGGTTTATATATTATAATTACAAAACTTATTTTAAATATAAACTTAATATTTCGTTAAAAAAAATATCCAGATGCAACTATAATTTAAGAATTAAGAAATACAATAAATTTGATTTATTTACTGTAACAACGTTGTCAATATGTTACTATTATTTTATTTAAAATGCGTGTAATCTATTGATTTTAATTGAATCACACATTTGGAATATTATTTTGTTTAATTACTATAATTACACGTTAAATAATATTGTACAAGCTACTAGCTGATCCCGTGCACTTCGTTGCCCGTTAAATGTACTAACTCTAACTTTGTTCAATTCGTTATTTATTATTCGATGTAGGGTGTTCAAAACTTATCTTAACTTTTCGTTGCCCGGAAAAAAAATTCTGATTGTTCAACTCCTTTTGGGTGTAACACACTGTGGAAGCAATGTCTTTTTAAGTGTAAATTATATTATATTTTAAATTTTATAGCCATTTCGACCGGCGTTGTCTGCGTGATTCAAATATTGATATAATTAATTAATACAAAATCCCAACCTAACCTAGTCGTACTAAAATCCGATGAATATAAAATAGGTAAACCAAACATTCGTATGTATGGATAAAGAAAAAAAATGAAAATAAATATAAAAATAAATATAAAAATAAGAAAAATAATGGAAAATAGTGGAAAAATTTGGTCCACCAAAACCGTGGTTTGAACTTGAGGTATTCTGTAGTAAAATACATAGAAGTGCCACTGCGCCAAAAGGCTTACCGATTTAATAATTGTTATTATTAAAACCAATAGCAACCATTTACAAACAAAAATTTCCATCGTAAATTTCATAATGCCCATTTGAGCAGCTCCCCGGGTTGGAATTTACCCTTTTTAAATTATCCTATCTTCTTCCCAGAAGTCTACTCTATATCTGTACCAAATTTCCTCGCAATCGGTCCAGCCGCTTAAAAATGCATAAAGAACACACACACACAAACATTCATTTAGGTAGGTATATAATATATAGAATAATTAAACCAAGAAAATATGAACATAATATATTATAATTTTAATTTTAAAAATCACTGTTTTGTTCTAAACAAAATATTTCCAAACCAAATACAATTAATCAAATAGTATTTTAATAAAAACCAACACACATACACAAATATACATACATATATATAATATATACAATACTTCCGGTTAAATAATCATTTTATTTTTTATTAATTTATTTATTTTGACACCATGCTGTAGCCATTTGACAAGATGTACAATTATTATAATAATAATATAGTAATCATACATTTTTTTTAACTTCCTTTGTGTTATCAATTAAATATCACTTGAGCTAAAATTGAAATTATATTTAAACGTACTAATTTTAATACACATTTAATACATTTTAATTTTAATACTATACATACAAAAATAATAAAACATATATACATATAGATTCGATCTTAAAGTGAGAACAAATTTAAAAATAATAACGTTAAAACAAATTCCTTTGTTTTTTTCTAACACGTACCTGTTATTGCAGCATCTATATTCGCAAATTTGATAATGATAATCAAACACAAAACTTTTTTTAAAAAACTTTTAAACATAATTATTATTTGGAAATGTTTTGAATACAAGTATGGTAACGTAAATCAAAAAACGAATATTAGGTGGCGTATAATATATAGACAAATATCTGTATTATATTGTTAACTATTTCAAACTGAAAAAATAGTAATGCAATTATAGGTAGGTAATCACATTGGTATACATAGTTGTTAATCCTCTCGCTGTAGTCAGAATGCTATGTGTTGTTTAAAAAACGGTTTTGACACAACTGAGTGCTGATAATTTTTTATTTTTATTTTAATAGTTGTGAGATTAAGCGACCGCATGATAACATAGTGTTTTGTTTAAAATAAATCTTTTTTCCCCCTCTACAGATAACAGCTACTATAACGATTAGTTATTGAAATAATAAATTAATGCAGTGGTCAAAATAGCTAGAAAAAAAATATAATAATAATAAAATAAAATCCTAAGCACTATACATATTTTGAACCTAAACCGTGTGTACCTAAACGATAGATTTATCAATAAACATTAACGTATTATGTTTAATCATCGTGTTAGTTGACCTATCTCATAATAATGCTTGTGATGGTAGCTTTAATTTAACATTAGATTGTCAATAATTTGTAGCGATCGTTAAATAAGTTAGGTACGCTGAAAACAAAACACGTCTATAATATTATAAATATAATAATTACAAATTTGATATTATGAATACCTATGATCAGGTAAACACTACACGTGACCTATACGCTCTGTGATGAGTTTAACCGTAATAACAACGTTTACTTACCGTATTAGTTTGACGGTTGTTTTAGAAAACCGCCGTTGTACGATTTCAACTTACAAAGATGTAACAGGCGCTTACATATTTTTTACAACGAATTCCTAGGTTTTACATTAATTATTTTTTATATTCAAATAGTTTAATATAATATACGCCGATCCGTAGCACGTTCGAAAGTGTTATAAAACATTATACGTTTATTATAATGACGTACCAATACCATTTAAAATAGTATATTTAATATTTTTAAAGACTATCTACCTATATGTAGTATAGATTTACAAATAATGTACATTTATGTGACTATATATACAACCACAGTTGTTAGTTAATTGCTCAAATCATCGCCAATCGTACGTACGTTTCTGCCAAATATGTTTCACGGTGTATATTTCGCCGCACGGATCAGCAAGTTCAAATAAAATATATTCAACATGCAAACATGATAAGGCATTAAATTATCAATACAACTGCAATATACCTAATACAATATTACACAATGTTTTTAAATTTAATTTAATATGCACAATCAACCTATTAATGAAGTGTAATAAAGTCCAATAATTAATTATTAAAAGTTGCATTTTTTTTTATTAATAGGTATAGTATGTATTATATATTTATTATCTGTAATCAGTATATAAAGAGGACTAGAGGAGGGATGTATATTATAGTGGTGTGATCAGCCGTAGCATTTTTAATAACAAAATTATTTTATGAAATAAAAACTATTTTTTGTATATTTTTTTAATGAAAGGCTTAAAAATGTAAAAATATTGTTATTCGTATTCTTACTCATAAACAATATGTAGTTATTAGGTATTTAATTGCATAGGAACATAGTGGCAATATACAAATATAATTTTTACAGTACAATAGAGTACAGACTGTTTATAACACGGAGTAATCCATTTAACTTCAAAAACTATTAACGTTTTTAAAAATTTTGATTTTACATATTTTAAATCGTTACAAAACAAAATTTTTGGAAAAAAATTCCATTTTTTATCGTTAGGTATCATTTTTACTGTTGTCTGTTCTTTTTAATGACAATATACATTTTAATTTCATATTCCTAGTCTATTCCCACATCTGACTCAGTTAGATATCTAGGACTAAACTTCGATAAGCGCCTCACTTGGAACAGCTATATCCGTATAAAAAGACTTGCATTAAACGCCCGTCTTCACAGACTACAAACGCTACTCACAAATAACAAACACTCCAGCTTAAAAATTAAAGTTCTTATATATAAAACACTACTCAAATCTATATGGACTTATGGTCTCCAATTATGGGGCACAGCAAAAGCGTCCAACATTAACAAAATTCAGCGATTTCAGAATATTGCTCTTAGGAAAATTATTAATGCTCCACCCTTCGTTTCGAATTACACTATACATAATGACCTGTCAATTAAAACCGCGACAGAGGAAGCTACACGTTTCTACAAAATCCTTCATGCCCGACTACAAACCCACCAAAACCCACTCATTAAAAACCTATCCACGAAAACATTATAACAGGTATACAGGTAAACAGGTATACCTGGCAACCCCCCAGGCGTCGTTTAAAAAGAAGCTGGTGCCGTGACTTACTAGGGAACTAATATCAAAAATTAAAACAAACCAAAAAAAAAAAAAAAAAACAGTATACGTAAACATAGCTAGCTTCATACAACTCCCAGTCAAGTGCCACTAATGAGTGGCTTCTTAATCACGTACTCGTGTATTATTTTTTTTTCTTCTAACCCTTATCAAATATGCTAATTGTGCATAATTTGTACAGATTGTATTTTACATAATATTGTGTAAAATAAAATAAATAAAATATTCCTAGTCAAATATTATTCGGAATATTTCGATCAATAAAAATCAAATTTCTGACAATTTATTAATTAAAGGTAACTTATAAAGTTTTAAGTAATAAGTATTTAAAGTTTTGATGAGCGAAGTAGTGGATATTTGGCGGAGTACAGTGGTGTCTATCTCCACTTCGCTCAAAAGTAATAATAACTTATTTAAATACACATACTTAAAAGTTATAACTCATAAGCTACTATATAGTCCAAAATTCGACCTTTAATACATCAGAGTACTCAAAAAAATATTCTGCTTTCAAATAAGGAATAAAAAATGTATGCAATATGTCATTAGGTAAAAAAATGTAAAAAAAAACTATTTGAATAAAAGTGAGAATATTGTTAAATAATGAGTGACTCTTGTTAAAGTGTTAAATGGATCCCTAGGTATACGGTTTAGTTACTTGTTATATTATACAAAATATAACGAGTTGTTTTACTACTAAACAAAATAACTTTTATCATCAGCAAATATATAATTAAATAATTCTTATAGTGAAGCTGTAAGCTGTAAGCTATCATTCTTATAGTTGAGCAATTTTTACATTTAATTAAAATACAACATTTTTAGTACCTACCTCAATATCGTGGGGCGCAATTATTGATGTACAACCTTTTTGAATTCCATTATTTTTTTATTTTTTACCTGTAATTTCTGACATAATTTACGTAAACCTGAATAATTAATCAATGAATTTGTAAAAAATAAATAAATAAATTCAGATTTGAATATAATTTAATTAGTTTAGTGTACTTCAAATAAAGATTATTAAATATGTACCTATGTGTGGTTTTATTACGATCCATATGTAATTTATTTATCTACATCACTTTGAATAAGGGGGACTTAAGATTCACTAAAGATTATTTTTTCATACACTTATGAACTTTTTATTTTTTTTGCACAATGATAAATTTCTATTAATAAAACCGCTATTTTTATCCCTTATATATAGGTTAGGTTTTTTCCACTGATCCCTCCTAACGAACGTTATTTAATTATTTGCGCCACATACATTAAAAGTAATCAAGTTTAAGAAGAATTGATTTAATATTTTTGGTATTCAATAAAAGTCTGAATAATATTTATAATATACAATAATTTTTTTTTTTTATTCAACTTAAAAATCCATCAACAGCAAAGTTTATTAGTTTTTGTGTTAAATACATAATAAGTGATTTCTGGTCCTAAAATTGTACATTTAATAATATGTTGTTAATTATATGTAGTTTTTACTAACATTAATATTAAAATTATTATTGCCAAAAGATTTAAATTTTATTATATAGGTAGGTCTTCCTTAGGAAAGCTAATATATTTGATATGTTTTCGATGCCTGGTCCTAATGCTTCGTTCGTGTTGGGTGGAATATTGAATTTTTTTGAGTTCGTCGGTGTATTGATAGCACTCTGTTATTACATGTTTTACTGTTAGAGTACTATAAAACTAAACTTGATCAAAGATAATTTATAAATAAATGATCAATATTCCTCGACATTTCTTCCGACGTTATTCAGGGTCACTATACGAGTATTCTCCCTATGAACTTTGATTGATTGTGAATATATCAGATAATTAGTATGGCTATATAGTATATTATATTGACTATAATGATATTATTAACAGTTAATACTTTCGAGTTATTCTGATAGTATTTGTAAAACAAATATAAAATATGAAAATTATTATTTATTATTATAATACAATTTTAATAACCATTTGTAGGTATAGATTTATTTTATGATTGTCTTAAAAATAATATTATTCAGACTTAACCAAACCTTGAATAAAATAAAACATTGAATTAAGTAGGTACCTGACAATAAACTAAAGAGCAACACAACAAAAAGAAACACGAACTTTTTATACCGTAAGTATAAGTCACACATTAAAATCTCTAAAATAAAGTTAAAAAAATATTTATAATACTTTGCATAAATAATAAGGCAAATTGTGATTCAAACAATAAATCAATGTTCATAGTTATAATGGGTTTGGTTATGCATGTAGGTACTACAGATTGCAGCCTTATTATATTTTAAAAGACTGTATAGTATTCAATAAAAAATGTTTTGTAAAAAACATCATATAATTGATAATTAATGATAACAAATTGATCCATAATATTATATTAAAATGTAATGGCTACTTATCAGTTGTCAATAACAAAATGTAGATACCTATAATATATAATATTATATATTATGTTCCACGAGTATTGACTACACAATAAACTTTTAAACTTATAAAACATTAAATCCCCGGACAATCAATCTTTGTATATATTATATTTAATTAATGTTTACCTACCACTTAAGATCTGGTTACAATCAGAGATGTAAAAAAATTGCAATCATTTCAACTTTCAAGTATAAATAGGTAGGTACTTATATTACCTACGTATGATATTGTGTAAATATCAATGATTCGCAACTTATTAAATACCAAACGTAAATATCTTAATCGAACTACTAATAACTATCCTTATATAGGTATGTTTTTTTGATATGTTTTTAATTTCTGCTTTAAGATTGCAAAATAAACCTTATACCTATTAAATTTTTAAGCATTTTGACCAAAAAATATAACTAAATCGATTTTGATGAAAACTGGTATCTATTTCGTAAATATTTCTGGTTTTTGAACCCCCAAATTACCAACTAAATCCAATTTTCTACCAGAAAACAATTTAAAGTTGAAGATTGGAACATTTTTACTGCTCGAAAAGTTGATGTAACCAATGAAGATACAAAAAATACACACACACACACACACACACATATCATTGTAATGGTACTCTGTAATGAGTTCCGGTAATTTATAAAATTGATAATGTTAAAAATTATGTTCCAATATTATGTAGATAGTATTCGTTTTACTGAATGAATGAATACTGAAACTTTTTATTGTTACTGACATTTAAATTGTATAAATAGATATGATTTTTATAAATTACCCAGACAGCATTTTGTAATGATAATATTATAATAGTATTATAATAACTTTATACTAATATTATTCCTTATTATAATGTTATAATAATATTATTAAACAAAAAATCGCTGTCTGGGTAATTAGTGCTTAATTGAAAAACATTGTATAAGTGATAAATGATAATAATTATCTTTCAAGGTTAGTACATAATAATATAATATCATACGCAAAATTGTCTAGTTGTATCCATGAAATGGTGGTTGAAACAACAACACAATGTTTAGGAATAATGAAATTTGTTTACTACATTATTGGATTCTTAATCAAATTTTACAGTCAATCCAGTAAACATCCAAATACAGATTAAAAATAAATAAGATACGATGTTGAATTTGTCTCATTTGGCCAGGCACGGTGTGCAGGGGGAATTTATGTAAGGCGGATAGGGATTATCGCTACGAAACCCCATGTCTCGCCGTTTATATTTCTGTTTAATTTCGTTATTTATTCAGTCATCAACCGACAACCACGTTGTCGTGCCATTGACCTAGGACCTGTGCAAACTTATTACCGTGGTTGGTTTTTGATTTACCTACGGTTTGTTTATTTCTGGTGTGATATTGTCTGAATATTATATGAGTGTCAATAATAATATTGTCATATTATGCCTCATTGATTTTTTTTCAACATCTCGCCAACCTACGACCTAAAGACTCGCGCCTAGCCACTGTATAATGTTTTGTTATGCCATATTTACGATTCCAAAATCGATCAGAATTTTAATTATCGTTATATTAATTAATTTTGCCAACAATGACGAGTGGTACTCGTGATTTTTGGCTCAAAGTTATGTAAGTACCTACAGTTTTACGTGCACTTTCGAAGAGTTGTAATTCAATCAATCATGAGGTTAAATACAAGTTGTTGGTACCGCATAACTTATACCTATCGCGCGGGTCAACAAAAATGGTACCTACGCATTATCATATTATTATGGACATACATCGTTAGCTAAGCCGGCACAAAATATTATATTATATTGTGTATAACAGACACACAACATTATACTAATCAGACCAATGATACGCGTGTCTGTATGACTAATAAAATCGAAAAGTGCGTACAAAAACTTTTACGATGATTGGGTTTAATTGAAATTCATATTATATTTATATAGGTACAATAGGTGATGATATGAATATCCTGTGTTTGAATTTAATAATTTAGATCTATGTACAAAACATCTATAGACTTATAAATCTGAACGCTGCATGTACCGCATTTCAAAATCATTTTGCATTCGACTACGCTCCGCGAATATTATTTTCCTTAGTAGTTTCCAGTGTCGATATCGCCACCGGACACGATGGACGGTCCACGACTGTCAGGATTGTTCCTGATAATTTTAACCACATACTGTGCGACCGGCGACGCAAGTAAATCAACAATAAATATAAATAATTTTAATGTATTACACTGTGTTATATTATGTAAACGAACGGAAAACTAGGAAAATACAGCACGCGACCTATGAATTAAATGTAGCCGAGTGGTGTGATGTGATTTGGTATGTTCAGCCGGTACGTCAGCCTCAGCTCTGTCCGCGGTCCTTTGGCTGAGGTCGAAAACCTGCCATAATATTCATACTCATGACTAAGTATTATACTCTGTACGGGTGGAACCTATCTCGATGGCATGGTGTCACGTGCAGGGGATGTCGCTGGACAGAGTAAAACCACCAAAGGTTATTAAAATACTTTCAGACGGATGCTTTTGATCTGGGAAAAAATTTAGCACTCGTCGTCCAAGCACGGCCTAATGTGATTTTGCTGACGTTGTATTATGCTCAATCCGCCGTCGGGAAAATGTTGTAAAATAATAATAATAATATTATGTATAGGAATTATTTTTGTTTAAAATTTATTTTTTTAAATCGTCCAAAAAAATTGGAACAATAAAAGTCCATTGCAACAGTAGATTGTCATCAGGCGTTTTCATTATTATCTACTTTTGAAATAAAATAATACAAATTGATACATTCGCCAAATGTCAGGCTGTTATTGACATTAGAAGACTGAAAAATATTAAATAGGTAATTATTTAACGAAATTTTACCCCGAATTGAGTATTGTATTCAATACAAGAAGGTTAGAAGTTATAGCCTAGAACAGACTATGGACCGAAAATTAGATTATTAACATTCACTAACTTATTCTTAACTTGAACAATATATTTTGTACGAGAGGCAATGAAATATTACTGATATTATTTACATCACAAGTTTATAATTAAAATAATGTTTAAAAACGTTTTTTGGACGTTATAAGTAAATAACGTCATTATATTATGTAATACGATATTTCAACTGTCTATGTTCTAATAAAAATTGATTGACAGGTAATTCAAAACTACCAGACGAAAACATCACGGCTGGACATGAGCTGAGAAAACAACTGTTGAAGAATTACGATAAAGTAGTGGTGCCCGCTACAAGCAAAAAACCTGTTCATATGAAAGTTAACGCTGTATTTAACAGCGTAGAAATGGTTAAGTTCATATTATAGTGCATATATACACTATACAGCAGTGGTGTGTTGAACTCATTTTTTGTGAGGAGCAAAAATGTATACAAGCTACCCCCTTGATGTTTATAACGGCATTTCCAACTCAGCAAAAAAGCTTAAATTAAAAATGTACAAAATATGCCTACATTTGTAACGATTTGTATAATCGCATATGATATTTCTACGATATACCTTGTCACCTAGGTGACAAGGTATTTTGTGGCAGGGGGACCATCCACCAACCAAAAATTTTGAAGGAGCAATTGCTCCAAAATAATACCTTCGAAACGCCACTGCTATACAGTTATACTCTCGCATAACTTCAACTAATACAATCTTGATTTCTGTTGAAATTTCACAGAGTTACGAAACGTCTCATATGATCATTTACGCCAGCTTAAAAGTGGTAAGTATATAGGTACCTATACCTAAACACTTTCATGCGGGATATAGATATTAGGTTATAATGTAATACGTATTATGAAGCTAATCGGTATAAAATATAAATCATATTAATATATTATTATGTTTATCATCCCGAAACTAAGATGATCGGTGTAAGTAATGCACTCTGTTCCGCAGGCGTGGATTGACGATCGACTGACATGGGACCCGAACGATTACGATAAAATCAATTTCATAGCTGTTGAACACAACGAAATTTGGCGTCCAGACATCATGGCCTACAACAAGTATGTCCAAATGTCCAATAAACGGCTCGAATTTTAAAACTCTAAATATTCGAGCCGCTTATTGGACATTTGGAAATAATAAATGGTAAACTATGTCTTAGTCACACATAAATTTATAAATGTATTATATTATCGTTCCAGCATTGAGGCCAACACCGTAGTGCACGGAAACACACAGAGCATCGTGTACAACACCGGAGACGTCTTGTGGGTGCAACCCGTGCAGTACAGGATATACTGCCAAGCCGACATGACCTATTGGCCGTATGACACGCAAACCGGACTGTTGATAGTCGGGTCGTGGGTTTACAGCACGAACGCAATAAACATCACAGACGCCGCGCACGAGGTCTTTCACAAAAAGTTTTTGTACAAAAACAAATCGAAAATTCTGATTTATTGTTTTTTTTTTTTTAATTTTAGATTTTCCTCACCCCTCACACGGAATGGCAGATATTACGAATTTCCAGCGATAAAATAACGAAATTCTATTCGTGTTGCCCGAACGAACCATACGTCAGTGTCGAGTACAACATCACCATCAATCGCAAGTCCAACCAATATCATCCGGTGGTTTTCGTACCAGCCTTATGCAAGTGTATTTTTTTCTCATAAAAACCATAAATTTCGACTCTTGCGCCGTGACAATATTATAATAATAATTTGCGGTTGTTGCCGAATGAGTAAATGATTGGCAAAACCTATAAATATATTATTTTCATATTCGTTACATGGTCGTGCATATCCATCGCCTATATTCTCGTTACCTCGAATGTGAATATTATACAAGATATAATATATTATATAGTGCATAAACAGGAAGTCAGAAACCTACCTGCGTACTCATTGTTTAGGATGTACCCACGTTATTATTAATTTTTTTTCTCACACACACACAGGTACAGCACTATTGAATTTACTGGTGTTTGGGCTTTCACTAGATGACAACAGATACAAACTTACAATAAGCCTATTCGACGCATTGATTGTTGTCGTCATTCTACAGGTGCTGTACTCGAAAATACCTCTGATACTATCCACAGTTCCATTAATTGGTTCGTATAATGTCAACGTCGTATAATTTTGCTAACGTTTCGGTGATAAATGGTAATATTTTCACGCAAACGACATAATATGATTGTAATTATTGGTCTAAATATGAAATTAAGTTTGGTATGAAATAGTAAAAAACTTGTCTCATTGTTCTTAACGGTTATAGCTATATACTACACGTACAGCCTGGGACTGATAGTTTTGACGGCTATAATATCAGTGGTGATAAAAAATATGACAATAACACGGAAACCACTTTCAAAACCAATTTCAAACATCGTTGAATCCAAATTTATAGAATTCCTAGCAATGGGAGTGGACGTAAGACCTGCTAATATAATTACTACAAGCAAATATTATAGACCATAATAATGTTAACGTTAAACTATATAAATGTATATAATATGTGACATGTGTGCGTGTATGTACACTGTACAGTGTACTTAAATGATTATGACTGATAAAATTAAAATACATTTTCATACAAATAAATTTTGTTTAATGTTCACAGGGACCATCGTCGAGCAACCAAACTCTAAACGAAGACAAAGAAATAGATTTACAATATATAGAGTATAACAAAAGACAGACATTCGCTAAAATAATTGATAAAATATGTTTTATTATATTTTCAATTATTTATGGTATTCTTCTATCACGCTTTGTGTTTTAATTGATGAATATAATATGATATTTTTAAGTTATTTATCATTTACAATATCATATAATTTGGATTAATTAATGTACAATAATTATTAAAATTTGGCCTCGTATTTATATGCTTGCAAATGTATACTCCTGTTATTCTATCAGTATAGCCTTGTAAGTTATAATACATCCCCAGATATATTATCTAGACAATTAGCAATTCGCAGTCCTGTAAAGTATTTAAGTAAAAGTATTTGAGTAAAAGTATTCAAATACTTAAGTATTGAATAACTTTTTAAATACTTTCAGCATGAAGTATTTTGAATGGTATTTTAAATACTTTTTTTTGTATTAAATACTTTTTGGTATTGAATACTTTGGTTTTTTATATCGAACATTTTATTTTTATTCGAAACAATTGGTTGGAAAAATATTATTGTCAAATAAAATAATAGAATAATAGTTTTATTTAATATTCTGTATTTCTGTGTTAGCCGAAGCCCCAAGGTTTGTGAAAACCATATTTCTAAAAAAAGTTATTGAATACTGAATAACAAAATTCCCTTTAAAACTATTAGATAACTATTAGATTACCTACTACCTATGTGTTTATATTACGATAATTAGAAACCCACTTTAAAAACCAAAAGTATTTGAAAAGTATTCCAAATACTTTTTCAAAGTATTTGAGTAGTATTTGAAATACTTTACAATTAAAATATTTTAGTAGTATCTTAAATACTTAAAAAAAATGTATTTGAGTATTTACTCAAGTACTTTTTAAAAGTATTCTTTACAGGACTGGCAATTCGTCAATGTAACGTCTTAAGAACAGGGCTTGTATTTGAAAAAAAATTCGTTTTTTCGTTATTTAGCATTAAAACGTTGTACCTACAACTTGTGTGTATATCTTTATTTAGAATTAAAACGTTGTATAACGTTTGCGTTTGTCATTTTGAAGTGAAACTTATGTACAGAGGGAACAACGCCAAAAAATGTGTAACAAAATTGTGCTCACGACAATTTCCATTACAAGGAAAAATAAATAAAATATAAATCATATAAATTTCATTATTATTATTATTATTATCTATATTTAGATATTGAATAATTATTGTGGAATAGTGAGACGGAGCGTAGTTTTAATATATACTGTAAGTTTACTAAATTCATAATAATTATGTAATAATCATGTATATAATTATAATTAATAATTACACGTTTGTAAATAACACCAAACTAATAATCTTTGTAATTGCCGCCTTAATCTAATTTTAAAAAAATAATAATAATAATTACAAAAATCGAAACGATTGCAAGTTAATAATTATATAATTATTACATTATTAATACACTTACTGGTACAACATCAAACAGTTCCAATGGTAGTTTGATTTTAAATTGAAAATTAAAAAAAAAATAATAATAATATCTAAGATGAATCTATAATGAAATGAGAGTAAATAAAATAAATAGAATAAATAAAAAGATTCAAACAAATAAATTATTTTTTGTGTCACGAACTTGTACCTAAAATCCCATCAGTTAATGCAAGACCTGTCCTATAGCTGCGAGATTGTTCATTTTCAGAAGCTTCACTTCATACCCGCGTGCTTACAGACGACTTATTTCTAGATTTAAAACATTTTGAATTTCGTACATCCAAATTTTTATCAAATTTAACGAAAAAGTGTTATTTAGGAAACCTTAAAAGGTTGTTATTTTATAATTTAATATTAAACCAAGTTGTGGACGTTTTAAAACTATATCTTATCTTTTACTATGCTTCCAAATTAAAATATCAAGAATACCTTTGGAGGTGGCCTAGATAATATTTGTACCTTTAAATTTGATAATAGGTCAATATTAAATCTAAAATTTGAAATTAGAGAGTAAAACGGATTCTTCTCGAAAATATTATAACGCCCTCAACTAAAGGATCTACTGCGCAATAGACGTTATAAGATGACTAATAAGATACCAATAATATCAAAAACACAATAATATGATATTTAATTATCTAATAATTATCGGAGTACGGAATATAGTGCTTAGATAGATTTTTCCCTGAGATAATAATAATAAAAATAATAATTTCACAAACCAAAATAAATGGTAAATATACATTTAATTTTTATGATACAGAAAATATAATATAAATCGACATTAATTACTTCGTTCGTCGTTTTCTGTATTAATTACGTTTAAAAACATAAAAATATATCGCTGTTTTTATTTGTAATATAGATAAGTATAAGTGTATGACGTTATTATAACGATTGCAAGCTCTGCAGTTAAGAATTATTCAAATAGTTTGTATAGGTAGGTACTGCCATACTAGTGTACACTGGATGTATATTATAGCCTATAAGCTTTTAATTAATATCTATATTTAAAATCAACAAACATTGTTTAAGAATAAATGTATAACCTCAGTAAACTAACATTACTATATTTAATCAATATCTAGACATGCATTCATTCAAACAAAGTGGTTGCACCTAAAAACATCAAATACCTAGGTACTTGTATTTTGAACTTTCTAAGTAAAGATATTTTCAATTATTAAGTATTTTATATTTATTGTTAATACAATTATTAAACACGTGTGTGAAAAGTCTTACCAACGATATATTTTGTATGTTGCAATATCATAAAAAAGAATACAATTTAATATCACCTATATATATACAATATCATATATTTGATATTATTCATAATCTAAAATAATTTAAATAATAAATGCATAGTCTGTATGCTATTATTTGTGTATATTATATAAAATACGACGGCCATATGAGGCTACAAAGGCTAGAAAGCTTATGTCACAATAAACGTATGACTGTTATTATGATATCTTGTAAATAATAATAAGCTAATTAATGTCAAAATAAAATTCTACGCCAAAGATAGCATGTGTACAATTGAAAGAACATCACTAAAAGAATTATTGAATATCTAATAAATTAAACAACAACAAAAAAATAACACAGCGGGTCGCAAGGCATCTATTTAATGAGAAGTACGAGTTATAACTGGTAAATGCACGAGTATCAGATTAATGTGCAACATTGTACAGCCACCATAGAATGGTAAATTCGTTCTAACACTTTCAATTAAAAATATGTCATTCCACAATCTTTCAGTAGTCTTATTAATTAATTTTTTTTGTTTTTAATAAACGCTTATGCTTTTAAATTCCTCGTCATAATAATGATATAACAGATAGTATACGAATACAGATGACACTAGTATCAATTCTTTTAAGAAAATTATCTAAACGTCAAAAACTTTATCTTCAACAAATCAAATGGATTTGATCTAGTTATTTTATTTCAATTTTACTTCAACTTGTGTCGGATTCGACAAATTATAATATTAAACACAACACTGTTTTTGTTCAAATTCACAACTGTCGTTTAAAATAATATATTAATTTCTAATACCACGACCCCTATTATTTTTAATTATTTGTCCGTCCATCGTATATAACAGTGAAAGGCAATAATTAAAACCCTTTATAATGCGTTTAAATTTTTAATACCGTTCAAACTTCCAAAATTATCCAGCTGTATTGTATCTACAAGTAAGTGTATCGAGTTGGGATTGCGTTTGATTTGAAGACAATGACGACAATGCTGTCAATGGCGAAATATAAATAAAAAATATGATCCCAAGGACAATATTCTGAGTTACTCTGATCACATTTAATTGAATAATATTTTGTATCCTGTACTCAAGTGGACAGAATGTTATAATCACGGACGTTCGTAACTAAATTGTCCAGTATTCCACGCGTACGCACAATACGTTCACACAACCGGTCAAGTTGTTTTTTTTCGATAGATCGTTGTTGCTCGTGGTTTTTGAATTCTCTCAACAATGTTGTGCACTCATCATATTGGATTATTCATAATTATTATAGCTACACAAGCTACACACCTGTGGGCTTTCTTGAGAACAGGTAAGGCAATGTCCATACTCCGTATTATACGATTAAAATAAAAAAATAATTCCGAAAATTATGCATATTTTACGATTCTTGTAATCCTAATTGGACAGTATACGAGTATACATAATACATATATAGCTACAAAACAGAACACCAAAAGCTTTGAACACATTATTTTAGCATTCAGCGCAATTGTTGAACCGAAAACAATAGAAATATTGTGAAAAATAATTATTGACTATTTAAATTATTTACTCTAATAACTTGCATTAATGTGTGGATTGTATACAAAGTTATATTACCTAGTAAATATACATATAAAGGTAAACGTCGTGGTCTATAGTTGAAAATAGTTTCTAATTTTCAATACTTCTAAAAATATATAATTATAATTTTATTTATAACTTTCGGTTTTATATAGGCAGTTTATTAGAACTTAAAATGTTGTAAATACATTATTAGATATATGTGGAAGTTTTCTTTCATCTCACCTGTTTTTTAAAAAAGGAGATAAATCTCAAGTCGCCAATCATCGACCAATCTCTAAGATTTCTATACATCCTAAAATGTTTTCCAAAATTATAATCAAAACTATATTTCCTCTTTGTGATCATATTCTTATTTTTTTTCTTATTATTTTTATAAATTTTTATTATAATTCGATACACATGTACTTACTGCCATTAATCATCATTACCTATATTATTGGAAATTGTAATATTATTCCCTAAATAAAATATTGTTATTATTATTATTATTATTATTATTATTATATTAAAATAATTATATTTGTTATTTTAAGTCCAGATATATAATCACAATTCAACAGTAGAACATATCTTGAGAAAAAATATTTTTAAGAACTATGACAAGATAGTGAAACCTTACGCCCCCCAGGATAAAAACTCCTTAGAAGTGAGCATGAAAATGTTGGTAAAAAGTGCAGAGTTGGTAAATATTATATTTTTTTTTCTGTTTCAAATCAAGTACTTAATCCTTCAATTAGTAATCACGCATATTTAATCTCTTATAGAATTATGAAAAATCTCAAATGATACTCAGCACATGGTTCATAGCGGTAAGTGTTTTTTTTTATTAAAAAATATCAAAACTATAATGACCAATATTAGATTAAACTACTAATTATTTTAACGAGAAAAGCTATTGAGTCACTGTTGTTATCGTCTTAATTAATTAATCTTCAATATTGTACATTTGTATACCCATACAGTATACACATATTATATCAAATCCCAGACATCAATTTTTTGTTTAAAAATATTAATATAACATTAAAATAACGAATAATATTTGTATAAAGTTATAGCTATTTAGTTATATTACTATATATAGTAATATTATATTATTATCAGTACAAAATGCTGTCTGGGAAGCGATAATTCTTACTTGCAAGAGATGAAAAACCTATAAACCTGAGATAAAATAGCCGACAATACCTGCAGCATGTGATAATAGTATGATGAAAATATTATAAAAATTAAAAAATATTTAAACTGTTTTGCTACCTACGCATATTATGTTATGTTATATACCTATAATTATTATTTTATTTTCCAATATTCGTTACTCGTTTTAGTTATTTTGAGTAACATATTTGTTTTTATGAGATGTTTACAATATTTAATTTACCTACATACCCGTACTCGTATGTACACTAACTAGTAACTATACGCTTTATGGTTTATTGATAATACACCTTGCAGCTAGTATACCCAGCCTAGTCAAGATAATAATAATAATAATATGAAAATCGTTCGATCGAGTTATAAATAGAAAATGGTTTACCAGATCCTGATTGTGTACTGAAAATAACAATTTATTATTATTATTATTATTATTGGTGTAGAACTGGATCGACGATAGGTTGACTTGGAATCCGAGCGAATATGAACACCTGAATTCTATAATAGTCGACCACCGTGAGATCTGGCACCCGGACATCATGGCGTTCAACAAGTAGGTATATTAGAAAATTACTTATGTCGATCAAAACAGAAAAACAAACATTCATCAAAAACGGATGTCGCTGAACTTTCAGCGTCGACGCCAACATGGAAGACGATCGGACACACGTCAACAGCGTGTTGAACAGAAGCGGTGGGGTGATATGGGTTGAACCGGTGCAGTACATTATACATTGCAAGACGGACACAACAAACTGGCCTCACGACACGCAGACCGGAGTCTTGAAACTCGGGTCGTGGTTGTACTTGGGCAGAGACCTGAACCTGACCATCGACGAAGGAGAAGAAGTAGGTGACACCCATTTAACTATGCCTACCTACGTATATTATTGTACAACGGTGGCGCCCAGATTTCATGTGTAACCCGCTTATGAGGTGATGTGGGGCTGTGGGGGGAGGGACTTCCTAGTTCTAAGATATCAGTATTTTCCATATTCTCATTGATACGGACTTTGGACTGCTATTATTACTGCGTTTCTAAAACTGCATATTATGTAGGACAAATGATAAAAAACTCGATTCTACTATATAGAATAAGGACGTGGGGCTGAGCTGTAATAAACGATCCCCAAAGAATATTCAATTGCATTCACGTGGTGCAAGAATCATAGGTGTATCGTGTATACCGGTGTCTAGTAATATTATTCGATTAATATAAAGCAAATCGTATGCAAATGAAAAGTATATTAATTAAAATATAAATTATTTTGAATTATACATACCCAGGTGACTAGGCACCTAATATGTTTGTTAGACATTTGCATTTTTATATTCGAGTTGAGTCAAAGTTGGTGGGAGGTATAATTTTAGTAAATTACATATTATTGTAGCATGCTTTCAAAAGTCCTCTGGGTGCCCCCTTATCACATTATAGCACGTTGTAGATAACCTAACTAGTGCGTTTTAACCACGGTAACGGTTCCATACAATATTTTTTCCAGGTAGAAATGGCTAGCTCACACTCGGAATGGGACATCACTAACGTTTCCAAGGAGAGAAACATCAGGTACTATGACTGCTGTCCCGACGAACAATATATCGACATCGAATACAATATCACCATCAGGCGGAAGGTGCATTCCTATAAGTCAGTCCTCTATATCCCAGCTCTATGTGAGTACCCGTTTTTTGTTTTCGATTTTCGTTCGTAGACGATAAGTCTATTGGATATATTTTCTTATTATTACCATCGATCTATACATGGGGTGATAAAATATTATGTTGTTCTATAGAGCCCACCATAAATTGTTGATGTGTGATGTTTTTAAGGAGAGGGGGGGAGTTTCGTGTTTTTTATGTAGATGGTCTAAAATTCGATTTAGGGGGCTTATCCTATCAAGGTGCCACCCCTCCCCCCTTGTAAACCAATAAGTAATATAATATTTATATAAATGTACACAACATTTACAGTGCATATACTCAATACATCTATACCTAATACAATAATACCTATAGGCTATAGGCTATAATAAAATATAGCCATATATACCTACTCGCAACGATATGTACCTACTATAGTTCTGTAGAACTATTCAAAAGTTCGATCTCCCATCTCCAATACTAGAAAGCAAAGAAAACAACATCATTTTTAACTTGACTTATTGTAAAACAAGTGCTTATCAAAATAAACAGGGCTTTCCTCGAGATAAACTGCATCAGAGCACAGTGTTTCGTACGCTTGTTTGCTGAATCCACCGAATCGTTATAAAATGTTTTCTACGCATTTGCGAAAATAATTCTTAGCTCTCATTGCACGATTCAATTTGTACGATTTCAGTAGGTGTGTATGTGCAGTGCGCACATAATTATATCTATACACGTCATATACGTAGACCAGATTAAAAATAAGCACAGAGAAATAGTTATATAACATGGCTTGTGCTCATTTACCCAAAAAAATGTTATGTGGCATATGATCAGTTATTGTTAAGGGGGATTGTGGACAAAAATAATATAAATCACATGCCAAAGGTGGTACCTACCAAAAGACGTTTCCTTAAAAATATTTGACAAAAATGATGTCATATTGACGTACGGGCTTAGGTGATTTAATAAGTTCATATATTTGCAGGATAAACTTGTATTAACATTTTGTCGCTAATTTTGTGTTTTCACAGGCAGTATTTCGTTCAATTTACTAACATTTTGGCTCTCGTACTCCGACAATCAAAGTAAATTGTTTGTGAACCTGTTCAAACGCACTGTTCGTCACTTTGGCCATTATGGTCGTGTACACAAAAGTACCGATTGTCACTTCCACTGTTCCGGTTGATTGGTACGTATACAACAATGCCTACACTGCGATAAATTATACTTATATTTAAAAAAATATAATATACGACGTGTCACGCAAAACTATGTGATTTATAATAAGTAATATATATAACCAACTATTTTGAAAAGTACGGAAAATTGTTTATACTTTTAACTCCAAAGTACAAACTGGATTCAATTTACTGCCGCAGCCTGAATATTAAAGATTGAAGCAGTTTTTCAAATGTAAAAATTATGGTCTTCTGACACGACAAAAAACACACATCATCATATTATATTACCTATAAACATTACATTTATCGCTCAGCAGGGACGTAGCCAGAGGGGGATCCATGGGGTCCGTACCTACGGTAAATTTTATTTCATTTTATTTCTGTGCTCGTTTCTGTTTCGTTTTTTGTTTTTAAATAATCAAATATGAAGAGAGGAGCACTTGACAATTTTTTTAAACCAAAAAACCGTTTACTGGTGCGCTTTTAAATCAACATGAAAGTCAAAAAAAATATAGCAAGTGAGTAATTACTTTGGTGTGAAAAGTGGAAAAATAATGAAGAAACCCCAACAGATATTATGGCTATTTTAGACTCGTGTGATTCGACTTTTTACCCAAATATAAACCATTTGTTACGAGTTTTGGTAACCCTCCCAGTATCTACAACTGAAGTTGAACGATAATTTTCAACTTTAAAAAGAGTAAAAACCCTACTTCGAAACCAAATTGGAAATGACCGTTTAACAGGGCTGACTCTTTTATCCGTTCATTGGGAAATATCAGTTTCACCAAATGATGTGTTGAATATAATGGCATATAAATTATAATTTTATTATATCTATGTTATATTTATGCCTACATTTTTTTATTTATAAGATATTTTTTTTTTATAATATGTACATAATATAGCAGTCTGTAGGTCATTATGAATTTAATTTTTGATTGATTAATAAGAATGGTTAAAATTACTTATTATTATTTTTTTTTGACTCCCCCCCCCAAATAAAATCCTGACTACGTCTCTGTCGCTCAGTATTTAAAAATTAGAAGTTTGTGGGTGTATTTCCTGTATTTTATTTTATAGTAGGTATAGTTACTAGCCTTATTATTTCTAAGATTTTTTCCCGAAATATATTTTAAGCACTTCGCCACATTTACCGAAATGTCATTAAAACGTATGTCGATGACGAAATTTCGTTTTTTTTCTCAGTCGTTTACTACACTTACAGTTTGGGACTGATCGCCGCGACCGCGGTGCTGTCCATAGCTGTAAAAGGCATGTCCGTGGTGAGCAAACCACTACCACACGGGGTTACCTGGTTCCTTCATTCCGGTTACCTGGTATACTTGGGAATCGAGATAAACGTACGTACCAGCGAGCAGCAACGACGCACGCGACCACGTCGATTTTAGATGTGTTTTAGATCGCTTGGACGAACCAAATCTTTACGACGTTCAAAATATAATAATATTAACGATGTATTTATCATTTCAGGATTCGGCGGCTGATTGTCACATGCTCTGTGAATCCGAAGAGATGATCGCGCAGACTGCCGATTTGAATGAGCGACACAAACTCGCCAAGGTAATCGACAGGATATGTTTCGTGGTGTTCGCATTCATCTATTTAATTCTTCTATTGAGGCTCATGCCGTAGACAGACGTTGTCTCGCTGTATACTATACCTTAAATGCATCCTGTCCAATAAAGGAATATCCTGCGCCTTATCGATCATACTTATACTATTAACGATTTATTTTCAAAACAATTTATAACTACCTAATATACACTATAGACAAATATAGTGTCGTTGCCCGTTGGACGGCACTGATCAGAAGATCAAAATTATACCAAGTGAAATCATTGATGAGTAAAGTCTAAAAAGCAGAAAGTTGGATTTTGTTTTTTACATATTAATAATAATTATTATCTTATAGTTATATTAATTATTAATATAACTATATGACCTACTTATGTATATAAATAATATAATAAAGTAATAATGTTCAAATACCACATAATATGATGCTTGTACATTGGTTAATTTTATTGTATTTTGTGTTTAAAATTTCATTAAGATATTATCACTGTTTTAAGGCAACTTAGGGGGGAGGAGAGGGACTCAAGATAGAATATAAATATACATATCCCCCCCAAGACAAAATCGTAAATACGCCACTGCGAGTGCAAAGGAGTGCATTTGCATCTCATGGATGCTCTTTATACATTTTACAGAGGCTAATGTGTACCTAACCCTTTTTTTATTATTGTGGTACCGAGTCCCGGACCTTGATGTTTTCATTACTTCGACCTAGGTAACCTAACCTAATACAGCCTATATTGATAGAGATACTGGCTTTAATTAAAAACATAGAAAATATTAAAACAGATTTCGATAGCTTTTACAATAGTATTTATAATATACCTACTTAATGCCATCAAAGTTCACCATAATTTGTTTAGGATCATTCATTTCTCCAACTATCAATAAGCATGGTTATTAAATAATCCACCAGATTTAATTGTTGTTTTCAGAATATTCACGAAAACATGTGAAGTATATATTTAAATAAGTTAGCAAACTAATTAGATTAATAAATATTTGTATGATGCCGTTCGGGAAAATGCAATATATTTACATGATACTTTATAGTATACCTATACCTATTACTTTATACAGCTATACCTATAGGTACTTAGGTATCGTGTTTCAAAAACCTTGTAATGGGACAAAGCGGTGATAATGGACGAGAACAGGACACCATTTGACTATACGACAATATAATAAGCAACCAGAATGAAAGCGATCACATAGGGCTAGGGTATAAACCAATAGTTATTACAGATCGTCAAAGTAAAAAACAACAGCCTATCAAAAGCCGCATAAGTGTTAGGCGATCGGTAATTATTAAGGTAAGTTTTAGGTCCTACACTAATTTCGTCAAGATCTTATCATACACTCGAAGGTATCAATCTCGTTGATTAGACGGATCATATATCGACGACATTTTCAATCAGTAAATGCTTACTTAAAACCATTTAAAAACTTTGAGCCGCATCGTTGACACCACCAGCAACGAACCGTCAATATCGCGATGAATTTCATCAAAATGAACCATCAATAATGTCCAACAATTACCTTCCGGCCGAAATAAATAGCCGTTTTCGTGGTATGGGTTTAATAGTATTTCATACGCATCGTCGACGCTGACACAATGAAACTAACATTGTAGTTTTGTCACATTTATCGTCATCTGTTTTTTAAACATAACAAAACAGAAAACCTGTTACAAAAATAAAAAATGATTGTGATGTAGGTAGTAGTATATATTTGTCACTTGACATCAAGCTTAAGTTTTTCACAGATAAATCACCATGTAGTTTGACCATGTTTGACCGGCAATCCTCAAAAATCTTTGTATTGGTATAAAAATAAAAATTCCATCAATTAAACATTATACTAATATTATAATATGTTATTATAACTAATTATATAATTTCTATATTACCTATATGTCATCAAATTAATGTGATGTCTTATTCTTATTATTATTAGTTTAATAGTTGTCTTTGTGTAACACGTTATAACAAAATGTAACACATTATAATAAACTATGGAAAAAATCAAATATATTGTGTACCTACCTATTATATACATATATATTACTTAAATAATATTAATATTATTAAAGTAGTATATGTTTTTCGGTTAGCGTTTTTCGTAAAGGAATTATTAATTTGCATTTAAAATTATAGTCCGAAGATTAAAATATATTTAACTAAAACTTTTTGTTGATCTGTGTACTGTATCCAAAATAAAAAAATTAAAATTTTCTTTATTATCATTATAAACTACAAAACTAAACAGGCAACTGTACCAAATGTTGGACGCAGCATCCGTGTAAGGAATGCCAGACGACCAAACCGCCGCCGGTACTGGTAGTACCTACACGTCGAAATTTACCTACCATGTTAGACGCAATAGTCTATTTCGTCATTATACTATCAATACCGGTGGCGGTTTGGTCGTCCGACACTTGGTACACGGTGCAGGTAAGGTCTGACGTGTGGTACATGGTGGCTGCGTAGTCCGGCAAGTCGTGCATGGTGGTGATATCCGGCGGGGCGGACATTGCGTTGGACAGATCACAGATGCCGATGGACGGTATCCGGTAACCTTTGGACAGCCGAAGTGCGGTGGACGGTATCCGTTTACCTGCAGAACGTCGATATTGATGTACGGTGGGCGGCCTCCGGTTACCTGTGAACAGTCGCAGATCGGTGGTGGAGATGACGATCGAACTTTTGAATCGGCGGCCATATTATACTCCGTTCCTCTCAAATGTTATGATACAGAGTTAGACTTCTTCCGCGGATCCGGAGGGACGCGAATCAAAACCACGACCCCACCCAATGACTCCGAAAAGATGCAGAAACATAGACATGATATTATTGTAGCCGAATAAATCTTCACTCAAAAATTTGACTTATGACGAAACGAATAGATCGGATGGTCGGAAAATAATATTTTTATTATGTGTTTTACAATATTTTACCAATAAATACACTTAAAGGCACTTTGACAACCGTTACCGACGTAGATGCTTAGCCACGTTTTTTTTTTATATAAAATAGCCATTATTCTTGGAAATAATTGTTATACGCTTAAAGGGTTTAAAAAATGTTTTTTTTTTTACACTACCTACCCAACTTCTAGCTGTTGGCAAGTCGCGGGTCGTTGCACAGTGGTCTGAAACGTCATTTTACGCGGCCAAAACTATACATTAAACATTTTAATTTTTTTGTTTTTTTTTTTATAAAATCATTATCTACACATGTTTGGGAATACTGATACACAGTTACAACCTTCTAGGTCCATTTTCACGAGAACAGTACCATCGTTCGCGAGATGTTTTCTTACTTCTATACCTTACACGTCGTATTTCGTTGTCTTACTTGTACATGTTTTACAGTCGTAGTATAAATATTTTTACAACCATCAAAACTTTTAATGTAAACTATGAGTATATCCTTGAATAATACAAAATACTAAAAATAGATTTTATTTTTTTTCTATTTTAGATCGTACTAAGAATATTAAAAACATTGGTTTTTGGTGTTTTTGTATTTGTTAAAGAGTGCCACTTAAAATTACGCAATTTTTTCATTTGTAGAACAAATGGAACTAATAGAGCAAGTTCTTAGCTATTCAAA
>NC_042494.1:69253956-69255078 GCF_005508785.2 Acyrthosiphon pisum | reverse complement strand
GGTATAAAAATTAAAAATTCCATCAATTAAACATTATACTAATATTATAATATGTTATGATACCTAATTATATAATTTCTATATTACCATATGTCATCAAATTAATGTGATGTCTTATTCTTATTATTATTAGTTTAATAGTATCTTTGTGTAACACGTTATAACCAAAATGTAACACATAATAAACTATGGAAAAAATCAAATATATTGTGTACCTACCTATTATATATATATATTACTTAAATAATATTAATATTATTAAAGTAGGTATATGTTTTTCGGTTAGCGTTTTTCGTAAAGGAATTATTAATTTGCATTTAAAATTATAGTCCGAAGATTAAAATATATTTAACTAAAACTTTTTGTTGATCTGTGTACTGTATCCAAAATAAAAAAATTAAAATTTTCTTTATTATCATTATAAACTACAAAACTAAACAGGCAACTGTACCAAATGTTGGACGCAGCATCCGTGTAAGGAATGCCAGACGACCAAACCGCCGCCGGTACTGGTAGTACCTACACGTCGAAATTTACCTACCATGTTAGACGCAATAGTCTATTTCGTCATTATACTATCAATACCGGTGGCGGTTTGGTCGTCCGACACTTGGTACACGGTGCAGGCACAGATTATATGAAAACAGATTGTGCACTTAGATGTAAACAAAAAATGGCCTGATTCTGGTCTCCGCCAGAATCAATGTGACCATTTCAACAGATTGAAATTACTTGAAATGTATCGTATACTTGTGGCTTACCTGATAGTGATATCCGAGTATCCGACAAACAAAATATATTGTTATCAACACTCTGATACTTTATATCTGATAGTCTGATGTTTGGTTTTCACTTTTCACGTGTTTTTGGCGTTTGACGTTTTACGATTTTTGGTGTTTGCTTAAATAAAATAGTTTTTTTTTTGTAATATTTTATATTTATACTGTCATATTTATTTTAAAAAATGACTACTTGTGCAGTCAAGTTTTGCGACAATAAAATGTCACTAACGAAAAATATAAGCTACTTCAGATTTCCAAGCGACCCATTGAGGTGAGTAATTAGGTTTGTTTTATGATTTTCATATGTATGCATTACAATTTGTTACGTTACTAATTTATT
>NC_042494.1:69253002-69253906 GCF_005508785.2 Acyrthosiphon pisum | reverse complement strand
AAATTGTATTACTGTTAATCTTATACGATGATTTTCTAGTTAAAAGTTTGTTTATCTAGTTAACGAGTCTACATAAGTTACATAACTAATTTATTTTGATTTTTTTTTCAATATAAGATCTACCCAAAGTTTATATATATAATTAATTGTGAAAAAATCACGAGCTGTTTTTTTATTTTGAGTTTACTTCTCTAAAAAAAAATCAATATCACAATAATATATAATACACCTAAAAAATTACATCTTGTGTTATCTGCCCTGTCAAGCACACATTTTTAATATTTTCTATTTTTATTTATTTATTCATTATAGGTAGGTATATACTACCTATATGATTTTCGAATCAACCGCTTTTGAAACGAATACAAATATTTAATAACAAACAATACTGTGGTGATTACATTTGGTTAGAACTCTATTGCATAAGCAGTAAACACACAGGTGTTACCAACGAAAATACTGTTTTATATACTTTTTAAATGATTATTAGGTGATAATAGTTTAAAGAGCAGTCAGCTAATTAAGCAATCATAATAAGAACAATATTGTTGCTTAGACTGCAAAAGGTTATCATTTATTACATGGTGAATCTATATAAAAACATTATAAATATGAAATAATTACTTATCTATTTATTGTTGTATACGATTCACCACAGTACTAAACTAATATCATATTTTAATACCTACTAAAATTGTTATAAATAATGATAATAATATTAATGATACCTACCTATAAGACTTACATGTATTTTAATTGTATATAAAAAAATGTATGTATGACTAAATAACTTAACACTACATAGAAACCTTTGACTGAAATTAACATTTTTAGATCGATAATAATTAAGCAAGTTTTAATTTTGCATTCTGCAGAACAACGGTTTATATAAGATTAATATCTA
>NC_042494.1:69251972-69252952 GCF_005508785.2 Acyrthosiphon pisum | reverse complement strand
AGCTCGTGATCTAGACTGCAGATATATTTTGGCAATCCAACGTCTGGGAGAGACAATGAATTGACAAACAGTGTTGAGGTGGAGTTTATTATTTATTTTTATTTGATGTCAGTGTAACGCACATTTCAATTACTTATATATCTGAAGTCTAGTCGCTTAAGAGAAAAGTACGTCGGTCCATCACATATGTATGTCCAGTCCCTAGCTCGTGATCTAGACTGCAGATATATTTTGGCAATCCAACGTCTGGGAGAGACAATGAATTGACAAACAGTGTTTGAAGTGGAGTTTGTTATTTATTTTTATTTGATATCGGTGTAACACACATTTCAATTACTTATATATCTGAAGTCTAGTCGCTTAAGAGAAAAGTACGTCGGCCCATCACATATGTATGTCCAGTCCCTAGCTCGTGATCTAGACTGCAGATATATTTTGGCAATCCAACGTCTGGGAGAGACAATGAATTGACAAGCAGTGTTTGAGGTGGAGTTTATTATTTATTTTTATTTGGTTGATGTGTGTTTTTGAAGTGGAGTTTATAATTTACATTAGGATTTTTTTTTATGTGGAGTATAAAGATTTGATATGGATGTATGGATATGTTTGGCCCTACATAACTTAATATTTTTGAAGGATAATTAGGTTTGTAAAGAATTGAAATAACAATATTGTCATGGTTGGATAGTAGAGTGAATATATCAAAAGTGAACTCATACCTGGTGTTAAAACAGACGCAATAGTTAACTTCGCGGAGAAAGATTAATTTCAAATTAGGAAAAAACTGTACGGTAGCACGTCGTCATGTATGTTGATTGCAGCAGTATATTGCGCCGACGTGGCACATCGTATGGTCGCCGTGAGCGGCACCGTCTCGAGATGATGATTGATTGACGTCTGGGCCACGAGTGTCTCGCTATGCACTGTGTGCGTTGCGTTTATATAAGGAAGCTATAAGTTTGTTGTGTGAATTGCGCATG
>NC_042494.1:69251571-69251922 GCF_005508785.2 Acyrthosiphon pisum | reverse complement strand
TCGATTAAGCTTAATCAGCTGATAACAGATATTTAATCGGGCAAATTCTGCCGATTTGGTTAACTTTAATCAAAGATGGTACAACTGGCCTTAAAAAGTGCTTCTAAAACTTGAAAAATTACTTGATTAGCTAAAAATTTAAAATGTTTCATTTTTAAGTTAAAATCGTTTAAATTATTTGTGGTAAATAAAATATTAGTCTAGTATATTGGCATATTGCAAAAGGTTTTGTAAATGTTGGTCCTCACAATACTGTGTGAGTGTGCTTAATTTTTCGTAAAAAAATACTAATTCTGGTAATCTCCCCGAGATGGGCGTATTGTTTTAACTTTCCCCGGGTGTTAAAAAGCT
>NC_042494.1:69249052-69251471 GCF_005508785.2 Acyrthosiphon pisum | reverse complement strand
TAGAATTGCATCGCAATATTATGTCAGATGTCGCTAAAGCAAAAAAATTTAATATATCATCAGTGTCAGACGCAATGATTTCTTAAAACAAGAAGTGTACTTTACAAGATTTGGTACCAGAAATAGTAAAATTAATTAAAATTATGTTAACCGTACCAGTTTCGTCGTGTACTGCTGAGCGTTCTTTTTCTGCTCTTCGGCGTTTAAAAACATTTTTACGGTCAACAATGACGCAAACACGGCTTAATGATGTAGCATTATTAAATGTACATAAACAAGAAGAAATAAATATTGAAAATATTGCTAACAAATTTATACAAACCACCAAAGTGAGACAAAATACCTTTGAAATTTGTTAAGCTATTTTAATTCATTATTAGAAACTTAGAAATTTTATAATAGAATAAATTATAAATACATAAATTTCATAATACAATTATGGCATAATAATTCATTTTAATTCATTATTATATACCTATTACAAAAAGCAAAGCTGGGCAGTAACTAGTTAAAAAGTTAAAAGTTAAGTTAAAAGTTACTTTTTTTGATAACTTTTAACTTAACTAGTTAAAAAAAAATAGAATGTAGAAAATAACTCAGTTAGTAACTAAGTTATTTCTTTTTATAAATAATTGTAACTTAACTTAGTTATTTTGTTAAAATGAAAGTTATTTGTAAAAAGTTATTTACGAATTTTCCTATTATGATTTATGTGATTTATGAACTGTATATTATTTGCATTGATATTTCTGAGAACCGCGACGGGCCGGGTATCTAGTATTATACTATTATAGTGAATAGTGATTATTATTATTTATTTATTACTTATTTGGAATATAACTAGGAAGTTCATATTTTCTATGAAACGACAACGATTAAGATTTAAGATGTATGTTACATTGTTACTACTTCTACTTAATAATGTATTGTGTACATTGATAGGTAGGTAATAACTAATAAATAATAATACAATTCCAGAACGGACCTAATTAGTAATTTCTGATATGGTGATACTTATGCCGTGTTTTCAGGTTTTCTACAAACTACACTCTACATTCTTATAATATTATATTGGGATATAAAGAAAATAATATATAAGAATTAATTGTTGTCAACTTTATACGTCTCTATATTATATAATATCAGCTTATGTAGTAGCGTGTCAACTGGTGTGAGTGTGTGACTATGAGGGTTCCAAGTTCCAACCGTAAATTTAGTCATTCGTCAATGTGTAAATGCGTTAATGCGTTATAGTACCAAGTTTCGATACTGATTTTGTAATATAATATACGTATACCATAAGGTCATAACTATTCATTTTTTTTGGTGCTGTTATAATAACTTAAGTACACAGTTATACTCTAAGTTTATTTTTATTCTCCAAGTATAATGTCTTCTACCGAACTTGGAGAAGAAAATGCCGAAGTTAATGAAGTGTTGACTGATAAATGGCCACAGATATTGCCGTATTATAAGCAAATTAATATAGACTATGAAAAACAAAATATTAGATTTAAGTGTCTACTGTGTTGTCCTAAAGAGCATATTATAAGTACATCGTTAACATCAAACTCAAACCTAAGAACACACATTAAAGTAAGTTGGTAATTTATAATATTATCCCGGTACGGTTTAATTATTATTATTATTCATTATATTGATAATCATAGATAATAAAGAAATGTCAAATGGATAGGCGTATGTCCGATGCTTTTTCGTATGTGTAAAAAATGTGAAACCGAAAACCGTGGTGGACTGTCTAGCAAGTCAGTCACCTGAATTCTGAAGTGAAAATCGATTAACTTTGAAGTTGGGCACCTATGTGTGCTACAGTAAATCTGGTGGGCAGGTATTACAGACATTTAGCGGCTATAGCCTATGAGTGAAACTCGATTACCGTCTACCTTTATGAATGATGAACAGTCCGACTTCGTTGTAGTTCTACAACTGTGCTCGTAGTAGAATGATAATGATGTAGTCGATTATGTGATTATACGATTTGTGTTATGGCCATGCGCCCATGCCTACATCAATAAAATAGGGGGTAGTGTGCCGGACTGGGGAAAAGAGAAAGAATGCTTTTTATTATTGCCTCTCATTCTGGCAGAGGTCGTATCATGAATTAGATATCTTCATGATAAGCACAAATGGCCTATCCATTATTTAATATCTATGTTCACGGCCTTAGAAGATAAGGTCGGGACTCTTTGCTTATTATTGTGCCCGCTTACAGAGGACATTTTAGTACTTATTTAACCCGCTATTTTAATAGCGCTTCTGTTCCAACTTTCTGCATTTTCCTATTTACCAACTTACCATCGGTCATCGACTGCAGGTGGCAAGTGACTTGCCACTGACAACATTAAACATTGTTGCAATTTAAAAAAAACATCGCTCCGCTCGGCGCTCAGATCTCAGA
>NC_042494.1:69244481-69247179 GCF_005508785.2 Acyrthosiphon pisum | reverse complement strand
AGTAGGAATTTTGATATTTACACTATTTTCCCTCCAATTCATGCTAATATATTTATTAGAAATCTGTGGTATTGGTATTTTAGTATTTATATTTTATACTCCACGGCCTTAGAAGATAAGGTCGGGACTCTTTGCTTATTATTGTGCCCGCTTACAGAGGACATTTTAGTACTTATTTAATCCGCTATTTTAATAGCGCTTCTGTTCCAACTTTCTGCATTTTCCTATTTACCAACTTACCATCGGTCATCGACTGCAGGGTGGCAAGTGACTTGCCACTGGCAACATTAAACATTGTTGCAAATTTAAAAAAAACATCGCTCCGCTCGGCGCTCAGATCTCAGAAGTCAGAATCTAAAACCGGTCACCAATTAATAATTAAGTATTTAGTATTAACTAAATAAAATAAATAAATAAATTGATGATAATGAATAATGATTTACTTTAATAATTAACCATATTATATTTTATTGTTTTAATATTTACAAATATGTACAGTACAATTTCAACGTTTGGTGCAGTAGGTACTTTCATGTATTATGTCGAATATAACTTAGCAATTTTTTTTTTATTACGATTCAATTTTTTATTTTTATGATTTACTTGTTGGGAAAACTGCCTCATTCTCATACGTAGACAGGTTCATCTATACAAAATTATATTTAAAACTGAATATTTTTTAAATATCCAAAGCTGGGCACTAACTAGTTAGTTTTAATTCATATTAACTTTGTAACTTAACTAGTTGAATTTAATCTTTAGAATAGTCTAATCTAACTCGTTAGAAAAAAACCTAAACTAACTAGTTATTATTCTTATTATTTTTTCACATTCCAAAATTCCAAAAGCTGTTTCTCAATCATGACATTATATGGTTATATGCCTATATAGATTATTGGCTCATATATATTATTAATTATTAGTATTTATAATAATGCACATTTTTTTATTTTGTTTCACCCTCTAATAACTAATAACTGATATACCAATTAATTGAAATTATTACTTACCTAGTTAGAACATTTTGATCAAATTACTAGGTGTTTAATTCAATTTTCAGTTTTAATCAATAGTTTAAGTTAGAAACTTATTATTTACATTTCAACAAAAAGGTTTTTTTAATCTATAAAAAAAAACTAACTTCTAACTTCTATTCTATATAAGTTACCTACTATTTTCACCAAACTAACTTCTAACTAACTAAGTTAGAAATTTGGACAGTTTCAGAAACTAACTTAAATTCTAACTTAGTTACTAAGTAACTTAACTCCAACTAGTTAAAAAAAATTGACTAACTTGCCCAGCTTTGTAAATATCCTTAATACAATATGTGCAATAATCAATCAATCAATGCAAATTTTTTTTAAATATTTACTATTTATATGTAGGTCGGACAATATAAAAACGAGAAAGACATTTTGTAATTTGAAACTCACAGAAAATATAATGTTTCCATTGTGATCTTTTTTAATTACTTGTCGTTCTATATCATCAGAATCAAAATGATTTTCACAAATAACAAAATTATTTTTAAGTTTGATCCCAAGATTACTTTCCCATTGGGCTTTAAGTACATCATTTTTGGGACAGCTAAACACAGATAATTTTGAATTTTTATTGCAACTAAAAAAACAAATTAAATTGGGCATATTTAAGTTGAAAGAAACAATTCTTAAAACAACTACAATTACAGCAGTATGATATTATATTAACAACTAACAAATATGTTTGTGAAAACAAAATTCTAAATATACTATTCAGGAAGTATCAACATAATTTCTATTTCTATAATTCCATGTCCGTATACAAACTACAAATTAATATCTATTTATGGCTCTATATTATTAAATATACAGGATGATACAGGAGCAAGCATGCTCACACCTTTTTTTCCTAAATAATACAGTTATTCAAAATCTGATTTTTGGAATTTTTGAATATACTTTAAAATCATATTTTTAAATTCTTGAGATATTTTTTTACTACTTAAGAAGTTTTCAGTGGAGATACAAACTTCTGTTTTCAAATGAGAACAACCCCTTTTCAACTGTAAATTATACAGTGGATAATTTTTCTGAAATTGTTGACGTATCAAAATCAAAATTCGTACTGGTAGTTTTTGAGTTAATTATTAGAGGAAAAAATAGGGGTGAGCATGCTTGGTGAATCACTCTGTATAATACAATATTTCTGTTTTCTAATTTCAATTACGATAATAATAATTTATTGTGATGTTTAATTTTCGTTTGCCGCCACGGCTATAGATACTATGGTTGCACGACGGCCCATATTGGATCACAGTGCTGAGCGGCGCCGAATGTTCTTATCAATTCTGACAAAAAGTCGCGTTTTACTAGCGCCCTCTACAACTACTACTAAGTTACGGTAACCAAACCGGGTTACCTAGCCACGGTGGAGCGCTAGTATGTCGCGACTTTTTTTTGTATGGATACTATGTATGTATTTATGTAACTTGATAAGAACATTTGGCGCCGTCATATTATTGTTCGTTGTGCAACCATAGTATCTATATCCGTGTTTGCCGCTAAAATATTTTTAATTTTATTCATAACCTCAATAAAGTTCAGACCGAGGCGCCTAATAAATTAGAGGCGAAAAACGCAACTAAAATGTCCTCTCTAAGCGACCGAATTGATTAACGTTGTTAAATAGGGAAGTGTCCCGACCTTATCTTCTA
>NC_042494.1:69242865-69244381 GCF_005508785.2 Acyrthosiphon pisum | reverse complement strand
AACGGTATACCGTAATACCGGTACATACCGGAAAACCGTAATACCGGTGCATACCGGAAAACCGTAACACCGGTGTATACCGGAAAACCGTAATACCGGTGCATACCGGAAAACCGTAACACCGGTGCTTACCGAAAAACCGTAGTATTGTTTGCCGTTTGGTGACGGTTTTTTGGTATACCGGTTATTTGCTGAACAGTTTAAAGTAAAACAGTTAAAGTCAGTGCTTGTATTGCTATTATTTATTTATTAGTAAAAGAATACTAATAAATTTGTTTATTTTATGTTTAAATTTTACTAAGTTAATATTTTTTTATTATTAAGAGACAGTTCTTGTATTTAGTGGTGTGCTCAGCTTTTTGGAAATCCCTTTCAGAGTGTGCTTTTTTTGCCTTTTACAGACCCTGATATAACATACATTTTTTATTGATGTGTTGGTGAAATCAATTTAAAAAAAGCCTAAGAGGGGAAGGTACTCCTTTATCTATCTTGTCTTATTACAAAAAGAAATACCCTTATTATTTTCATCACCTTAAAAATATGATTTTAAAAAAAAAAAATTAAAAAAGACATCCCCAACACTGTGACACTGTGTGTTATTATTTTTTTTAAATAAGGTAGTTTCTTTGCCATACTCTCTATATAATTAAATAATAAAATAAATATAATAATATAACATATTAGGTATAGGTATTGTAATATAATGTTTTTTAAAAATTGTTTACTCCCTCAGCATATCATTTCAGTATTTTTCAGTTTTCCGGTACCACGGTTTTCGGTATTACGGTTTTTCGGTATTACGGTTTTTCGGTATTACGGTTTTCTGGTATTACGGTTTTCCGGTATTACGGTTTTTCGGTATTACGGTTTCCCGGTATTACGGTTTTTCGGTATATACCGGTATTACGGTATACCGTTTCATACCGGTACCGAATCTAATACCGCGATACCGGTTTCAAATTTCAATACCGTCAACCCTACCACACATGCGGGTATCACGTCCTGTTAATAATAATATCAAATAAATACCAAATAAATAACAAAACAAAAACGTTTATTCGTGTGAACTTACATAATATTTAGGTTATACAATATACATTATAGATTATACATTAAACATTATTATACATCATTAGGGCTCGGATATATATGTTTTTATATAACCAAAGTATGTATTTATACAATAAAAATATGTACATAAATATGTGCTAAAGAATTCAAAATATGTATTATCGAAAAAAAAAATAATAATTAATAATATAATAAAATGTAATAAAAAATGTATATTTATCTAATTATATTGATTACAAACATTAATTAACATTCATTTTTAAATTTTAAATAAGATAAAAAAGATCGCCGATATTGTCATAAAATCTTAATAATAATTAATAATAAAATGTAATAAAAAATTCATATTTATCTATAGTTATCTAATTATCATGATTACAATTAATAATAACATGCACTTTTAAATTTTCGAATTCAAAGATCATCGATATAATATATAGTCATG
>NC_042494.1:69242249-69242815 GCF_005508785.2 Acyrthosiphon pisum | reverse complement strand
AATTGAAACCGAATATGTCCGTAAACAGCTCAAAAAGAGTCGAAATATTTTCAAAATTGTATGGTGTATAGGAAATTCTAATATAAACATTCAATAAAATTTTTATGTATCTACAGTCATTTGTTTTAAAGTTACACCAAAAACCAAATTTAATTTTGTGAAAAATCGATTTTGCGTAAAAATTCCCGTTTTTCCTTAATTTTTCTTTTGTTTTTCACGGCGCTTTTGAAAATTGCTGGGAATTTTAAATTTTGACCTCCCCAATGCACTAACGATATTCACTTTCCAATCGAACAAGATACTGAAGTTGAAAATCGAAGCATCGTGTACACAGACACAAAAAAAAAAATAAAAAAAAAAACACACATCATTGTAAAATCAATACATTCATCGTTCCACTCAGAATCTAAAATTATATATATTAGTTAGGTAATATTATTATAGAATTTGTTTAATATTAATAACAATATATAAGTTTACACCAGCGTTTTGACGCGTTTATTAAGAGGACGGGTATCACGTGTTGTCTCCGTCTTAAACATGTACGACATAGCAAATTTTCGATC
>NC_042494.1:69236769-69241155 GCF_005508785.2 Acyrthosiphon pisum | reverse complement strand
TATTAAAATGTAATAAAAAATGTATAATTTATTCTAATTATATTGATTACAAACATTAATTAACATTCATTTTTAAATTTTAAATAAGATAAAAAAGATCGCCGATATTGTCATAAAATCTTAATAATAATTAATAATAAAATGTAATAAAAAATTCATATTTATCTATAGTTATCTAATTATCATGATTACAATTAATAATAACATGCACTTTTAAATTTTCGAATTCAAAAGATCATCGATATAATATATAGTCATGATAGCCTTTCAATTATTCTAACTCTGAAGAAAAGACATCAAAACAGTATAATTGTATAAATATGTGAGAAAAAATTGAATAATTGTGAAATATGTAAAAACATGTATTTATGACAAAATATGTAAAAATATGTAAAATCAAATATAGCTCGTTTTATCAAAAATATTGTGAAACGAATTTATCACTTGCCGAAATTAGTTTAACATGTCGCAGAGAAAATATGTATTTACATATAAATCCGAGCCTTATACATACAATCAATTTTAACTGATTTTCCGGCGAACAAGTTCAACCGGACACAAAAATGCGGAGTAAACTCGGCATAAATACGCAAATACACTTTATATACATTGCGCTGTCTATGCCGGTATAGCGCCGTAACAAAGCATTTTCCGGACGAATCTGTTCGTCCGACTCCACAAAGAGTGGCGTTTGGAAATTATCGCGATGACCGTCGGGTTACCACCATAATATCCTGAATACCATTTTCCCTGTGGACCGATGGTTTCGCCGAACAGTTTATAGACTCGTTTCCGTCAAACTGCAGTGCTGCCGTGTTGTACGTCGGACTTGACTGCAGCACGTCATCTACGACCGGCTTAAATCGAGAATGTATCTCGGTTCTTTTTATTTATTTTCTTGTTTTTAACTTATGTAGTCTAAACTATTATATTATAGTTGAAATTTCTGTGAGACTGTGAACATACTACAGAATGTAGCAATGGCCATACACATAAAAAGAGATAAAGGATATGTTAATTCGTGCCAATTCTATCAACCGTGATATTATAATAATTGTGGTTATTATGAATTAATTATAAAATGTTCATACTTATTTTTATATTAATTTAAAAATGCCAAGTTATTGTTGTGTATATGAGCCTCACGAGGCATCAACATCTCTTTATAGAGTCCCCAAAAATAGCAGAGATTAAAATATTGTGGGATGAAGCATTAGGGATGCAACTTAAAAAAAGTCACAGGGTCTGTGCAAAACATTTTTATGAAAGTGATATTGTTAGTACTGGGACTCAGGTCAAGGATCCAGTAAATATACTGTTAATATATTTTTTATAAATAATGTCACGTTTTTGTATAATTAATCTTTTCTACATTTTGTTAGGTGTATTTAAAGAGATTGCAACTTAAAAAGGGTGCGATCCCAATAAACATTAAACCTGGTAATATTAATATTTGTAATGAAAATTTGGTATTACCACTAGGTCTCACCCCAAGCTTAAATATTAATAAACAAATTGATTTTGGTAACTCTAACGTCTCTAACTGTGTACAGACATTTATTGAACCATTTATGCCAAGTAATGCATTGCTTCCACCAGAATCTAAAAAAAGAAAGGTAATTTCAAAAACAGATTACAAATTAAAATAGAATACAATTTTTCATTGTTCAATTACTTTATTATTTAAACAGATTGACACATTAAACCCTTCAACCTCATTATACCAATTGGTTTTCAACAACAGACAAATTATAGATGTACCAAATAACTGGTTTCATAATAAATCCAATTGATATTGCTTTCCACACTCGTGAGTACTTTCAAAAGCAATTATTCTAGATATATTGAAAAACAGCTCATTATTAAAAATGGTATATTACTATTTATTATATCAGTATTAAAAAGGAAAAGTATTAAATAATTAATTATATTTAAATGTAATATTTTTTAGATTCTAAAATAATTTTACTTATCAAAAATATTATTACAATAATAGACCTAAAACTATTTTAAATGATGAAAATTATGTAAATGTAAGGGAAGTTAAAATAAATAATTTAATACAAAAAATTGATAACATTGTTGAAGAAGGTCAATGGAATTTTGAGAATGTCTTAAGAGGATGTCAGCGCACTATTCGTTTTCTCTCTCTGGCCCACGCGCAACATAGACAAAACGCATTTACGCAAAATTATTTTTCTATTCGTTTAAGTAATCTTAGAGTCAAGTCACCTATCACAAAAAAGATAGAGAATAATACGTTTGAGGGAATGACATATCGATTTGTCTAAATATTGGCTCAAATCAATTTAAACATCATTTAAATTTACAACATTTTTTTATTTATTTTGAAAGTGGAATACAAAGTCAAATAATAATAAAAAATCGATATATCATTCCCTCAAAAATATTATTCTCTATCTTTTTTTTAATAGGTGACTTTACTCTAAGATTACTTAAACACATAGAAAAAATGATTTTGCGTAAACGCGTTTTATCCATGTTGCGCGTGAGCCAGAGAGAGAAAACGAATAGTGCGCTGACAACCTCTTAAGCCAACACAATTATAGTGATGTCAGTTCTACAGCTTTTGAGTATGCAGTTTATTTTATGGCAGGGTAGGTATACTATACCTACAGATTATAAAATAATTAAATTAAAATTTTTATTATAACATTATTATTTTATAGATATATAAATAAAAGATTAATAAAAGCTACAAAATGTGAAACATGTGTTATGAGTTTACTAACTATTTATGGAACATCATCAAATCCAGCTGCTGATTTGATGAATTTGAAAACGCAGGGATTTTCGACCCATCCAAATCACTATTTATTCAAACTTTTGGAGTCATTAAAAGTATGCTTCTATCTTAAACCGTGCTAGTAACTGACAACTGACGAAGAGATACCAAATTACCAACACTAAAAAATACCTACCTAGAAAATGACTTAATAATTGGTATCGATGACCTTTTTTCTTGTGGTATCGACGACGTTGCTTGAACTTCTTGCAAATTACTTTGGTAATGGTATCGATGATGAAATGACCGAGTGAAATTGGTAGCCGGTAGGTACCTATATGAAAAGGTCATTTTAAGTGCAATATTGGTAAACTCCCATTTATTTCTTCTTGCAATTGGTTACAAAAAAAAATTACTTTTTACTATCCACGATGAGTAAATTGCCAAGTTAGTTTCATTTATCTTCGGGTATAATACCTACAGCTAGATATTTAATTATAATTTATAAAATAAATTAAAAATAAAACAGATTTAATCATGAAGTGTGATTATTACTAGTTACTAATGCGAAATTAAAGTGCTAAACTACTTTTAAATATCAAGTACCTAAATTCACAGGAAAAAACAACTTAA
Organism: Acyrthosiphon pisum; assembly: GCF_005508785.2. Taxonomy (NCBI): domain Eukaryota; kingdom Metazoa; phylum Arthropoda; class Insecta; order Hemiptera; family Aphididae; genus Acyrthosiphon; species Acyrthosiphon pisum. The sequence goes on along the minus strand of NC_042494.1, from coordinate 69,237,776 downwards.
AAAACCTAATAATATAAATTATAATGTTAATGGTAAATTAGGCCATTAGGGCACTGGAATGCGGTGGGTGAACATCGTTAAGATATACCGTCGCGATAACAGGAAAGTATCAAATAATTATAGTTATTTGGAAACAAAGCTACAAGTTAGAGATTTACCATTTACGCTTTGTGAAAAATTAAATTATATTCTGGTGGGTAAATGGTAATGGCCAATCGGGTTGCGCAATTTTGTAGTTGATGATGTGCAACTTCACCCTTTTTGTATTCTACTTTTTTGATTCAATCAGGATTATCTCAATATAAATAAAAATATTATATTATTAATAAAATATATTCATTAATCATTACATTACCTAATAACAATATAAACCTATATAGTTTATAATATCCTGTACTACGATAGTAGCTATAATATTTTTATACCTACCTATTAGTTATATTAGTTGGATCATTATCTGGTTATGCAATTACTTAGTCATAAAATAATGCAAAACAAGTTTAAATTATTGGAGAAATAGTAAATACTTGTTTAATCTCAACAATATTAATTAAGGATTAATTTAGTGTTAACACTATTAGGTCAGGCATAGTGACTTATAAGTAACAGACAACAATTACTTGTTCAAAATAATTTAGTTTTTAAATTAGTTACGATCATTTTTAATTTACGCCATATAATATATTATATAAGTACTCATAACTTGTTAAAAAATTGATTTATCGTAAAAAACACAGATAATGTTCTTAACACCAAGTTGCATATAATAGTTCGATTTACTATAATTTTAGAACTAACAGAGCTAAATGCTAATAGTGATCTGCTGATTTACTATGTTACCCACTTGTAAGACGAAGACAACAAATGGCCGTGTAGCGTCCTCTTAAGTTAATGTAACAAATGTCAACTTCACAAAAATTATAATTAGTATTTAAGAGATTAACTATGGCCCTTGCTGCCGAGTTACATTTAAAGATCAGTAAAATAATAATAATAATAATAAAATA
>NC_042494.1:69236419-69236669 GCF_005508785.2 Acyrthosiphon pisum | reverse complement strand
TGGAAATATGGAAAATATATAATAATAATACTAATACTAAATGTTGTATCCGTCTTACAATTAATGTACAACATAGCAAAAACGGATAACATTCAATTGAGTCCCGCAAATACTTTTGGGTTATCAGAGTTGAGTCCGACCAATATTTTTAGGTTGTTCGAATTGGCCGTATATCATTTGCGCATCATTTGTTTACCTGTGCCAAAATATCGTACATCGTTTGCGCATCGGCGGCAGATTATTCGTTTTT
>NC_042494.1:69235471-69236369 GCF_005508785.2 Acyrthosiphon pisum | reverse complement strand
AAAAATGTAATTGACATGCTTAGACATTTTTTTTTGAAAAAGGTAGACAAACTTATGAGGAATCTTGTATTCCATCATAAAATCTTAGATTTAACAAAGAAAATTTTTCATGAATTTCTAACTCAAAATAATTTGCTAATAATAACATAAATATAAAAAGGTGGGTAAGTGGATGTCGCTCTGCTGTACAGTAGGTTAGAAGTGGGTCACTGTATAATGGACAGTATTAAATTTGAATTCAATGATATAATATCACTGTATAAGAAAAACGATTCTGAGCGGAGACGGTATATCAGTCTATGTATTAGACATATAATATATACTTATCTATGGTATTAAAAAAAAATTGACCTATAATAGGTACCTATAATAAATTCCAAATTAATCATATCATAATATCTATTAGGTACTTATAAGTTATAACGCGTTATACATCAACAAAAAACCGTGGTAAAATCATAGATATATAATAGTATACTTTAGAAGTTTCAAGTACCCACGAATAATATTATACAATCACAACAAAATAACTAAAAGAGTTATCCTAGGTTTTTAATATGTAATTTCGTCCAAATTTGTACTTAAAATGACTATAAAAATAAACTGTTTAAATGTATTTTGTTAAAAATCGATTTTGCGTAAAAATTCCTGTTTTTCCTTAATTTTTCTTTTGTTTTTCACGTCGCTTTTGAAAACTAGTGGGAAATTTTTACTTTTGACCCCCCAAAGTACCAACTAGATTCACTTTCCAATCATAAAAGTTACTGTTGAAGAAAATCGAAGCAGTTTTACTGTCCTAAAAAGGTGATGACAGACACTATAAAAAAAAAATATATAAATCAAAAAATTAAATAAAAAACCCCTTCATTGTAAAAATCAATACATTCATCGTTCCACT
>NC_042494.1:69231235-69232592 GCF_005508785.2 Acyrthosiphon pisum | reverse complement strand
CTCATAAACTACTCGCCCCAAATTCGATTTTCATGTATCAAAATATTAAAAAAAATATTTTGCTTTGGATAATATCCTTTATTTCTTGAAATTCCTTTTATACACTTTTAGACCTTTTCAAACTTTCTTTCATAATTTATCTTGATTTATGACTAATGTTATTTTTTAAGTGAACAAAATATTGACTCTGTTGGCATTTGCCAATGTGGCAATGTGTAATTTCTATCCTGGTGATATTTAAAAAAAATAGGCTATGAAAGTACCTAACTAAACTATGAAGGTAATGGCCAATGGGTTTACTTATTTAAGTACAAGGAAAATATATTTTACTTGGAAATATTCTACAAAATATTCTACTAATTGTCCTAGAATACCAATCTATACTAAATATTGTACTTATCTAAAAAATAATAAATTAAAATCTTAAATTATTTAATATATTTTTGTTATTTTTTCACTAGTTTTTTTAGTCTATTATTTTTTACCGTGATTTTTATTAAACTATTATACCTAGTGTGATATATTTATTGGTGAAGTACCTATATTGTATTAGTTTATTTTTTAACATTAATTAAGTACATTCATTTATTTGAATAAAATAATTATTTTTACCTTAAATAACTAAATAAATACATTTTTTTCCAGATTCTAGCCAAGAAATTGAGGAATGTAAGATCAACCATCTATAAGTGAATTTAAATTTTTAGTTAAATACCTATAATTTTGTAAACAAGACTAAATGTACAGTTTATTTGTAAGATTTGTATCTATTATGTTATCTATTAATTACCCCAATTAACGGGAGTTTACACTAGCTACCTAAAATTGGAAATATTTTTTTGTTTTTGTAATTATTTCTAGTCAATTAAGTATTAACATTTAGCACAAAACCGGGGACTAAGATAAAGTATATCCTTAGTCCGTGCACAAAAAAAATTATAGACAATATTACAGTGTAAAATATTTTGTTCAAAATTTAAAAAAAAAATTGTCATGAATTGGTTCAAAAATATGTGAATATAAATAATAAATATGTTGTCAAAATATTATAAGAAAAATATAATTTAAAATTATTAAACTTAATTTTCTCTTTTTTGAAATATTAAATACATATACCCATTTTAGTGTTGTATAAAATAATATTATTGTACACTTTGGCTGTAAGTTTGTTAATAATTAATACAACTCCTACTAGCATTGACTACTTGTTGAAATCAATATTTTTCTCAAAGAATAAAATTCAAAATCCGGGACTATATTATTATTAGGGGCGGCTCCAGGGCAGTGGCGCAACTAGCACAAAATCTTAGGGGGGGGCTATAGCCCCACCTCAATATTATACCAAAAGTAACCCGTG
>NC_042494.1:69228061-69229172 GCF_005508785.2 Acyrthosiphon pisum | reverse complement strand
GGTTTTTGACAAGTTTCTTATACGATGATGACTGGAATCCAAATGAAGAAATAATTAGGGATGGGCCGATACTAAAACCGATACTCGATATCGACCGATATTGGTGGTATCGGGTTTATCGGTATCGGTTTTTTTTTTAAACCGATATTTGAACCGATACCAAAAAAAAAAAAAAACCAAATCTATCAGCATAATAGCATTGATTATAAATTGTAATAGTTAAATGTAAAATGATAATATTATTTCGGTTGATAGTATCGGTGATATTTTAATATCGGTTCATTGTTTATGCTGAAAAATGTTGGTTTTCAAATATATCGGGTATCGGTTCTTTATCGGTTGCATACAGTGGCACCGAACTATATTTTAAAAGGGGGGGGGGGGCAAGTAAAAAGTTTTACGGACCACCACTAGAGCCCAACTTAGGGGGGGGCTAGGGGGGCTGCAGCCCCGGGCCCCAGTATTATTTGGGGCCCCGGGTCCCTGTTGATATTTAATTATTAAAGTGGCATTTTGAAATACTTGTATGATATTACTAGTTACGTAGTTTCGTTAGTCACGTATCGTAATGGAATTTATGATTATTCTCTAATAGTCTAATCGATAAAATAAGCTATTAAGTGATAAGATAAAGTTGGTCAAAAGCACTTTATATCGTTATGATTACAATTTATTTTAACATGGGTACATTTTGATGGTCAGTTTCACATTATTAGTACAATCGGTACACTAGTATTCCGTCGACTGTCGTGATATTAAATTAGTTTTTAGTCGAGTTCGTGAGTTTTGTTCGTTACTAGTGTGTGCCAAAAAGTATTGAAATTTAAAAATGTCTGATAAAAAAAGGATTTATCTCAGTGGTTATGCAAAACGAAAATTAAAGAAGGAGTCCGAAGATGCAGTAAGCCAGTTACCTAAATTAACTAATTTTTTTGAAACCATCAACAGTGCAAACGGAGTAGAAACTAGAGATAATAAAAATAATAAAAATGATTTAGTTCTAAATAATAGTTATATTCATGTTGAAAACATGATAATGATAGTAATAGTGTATGCCTATACATAGTGACTTCAAATCTGATAGTTTAAATTTTTCTGAAATATGTTGACA
>NC_042494.1:69224952-69227139 GCF_005508785.2 Acyrthosiphon pisum | reverse complement strand
TCCAAAATCTGATAGTTTAAATTTTTCTGAAAAATAATGTGACAATGGTTCTACAGCAGAAAATGCAGTGATTGCAATTAATTTTAATTCGAATGTTCATACTATTAAACTTGATATTGAATCATATCAAGATCCGGGAATGTGGGCCATTAGTGTTAAACAACACTTTTATAGAATTATGCTGCTTAAAAGGACCAGAATTTTTTCAGAATATGGATCCAAAAAAATTTCAATCATCCGAAAAAAAATTTAAAAATTTTAATCGCTCATTAAATATATCATTATTCGAATTAAAATTGCCCAATGGTGAAATACACTTACGTAAATGGCTCATGTTTTCTGAACACACTGGAAACATTTATTGTTTTGTTTGTAAGCTATTTAATAAGTCAAATAATTCAAGTTTTATTAATCCTGGTTTTAACAACTGGAAAAAATGTCACGAAAAAGTTAAAGAACACGAAAATAGTGCAATTCATCGTAAATCAATGTTAACTTGGTTAGATCGTGTAAACGCTAAAAATCGTATAGACAAAACTATGGCGGAACAAATGTTGAGTGAAAAAAAGTATTGGGTTGAAGTGTTGCGCCGTGTAGTATCTGTTGTTAAATTTTTGGCTGTTCGTGGGTTAGCATTTGAGGGTAATGACTCGCGGTTGGGTTCTTCGAGTAATGGAAATTTTCTCGGAATTCTCGAAGTCATTTCCGAATTTGATCCCTTTTTAAAACAACACATGAACGAACGCGCTAATAAAGGACCAGGGAATGTATTTTATATTTCGATGCGAATTTGTAACGAAATAATTGACCTAATGGGAAATGAAGTTTTATTGGAAATAATTAAGCAGTTACAAGAAACTAAATATTTCGGTCTAATTTTAGATTCTACACCAGATAGAGCACATAAAGATCAATTTGCTGTTATTGTTAGATACTGTTATAAAGGGTTAGTTGTTGAGCGATTTTTAACATACATACATATATTAAGTCATACTGGCATTTCGATGGCCGAAGAAGTAATACATTTTTTGGAAAATAATAATATTAATTTGCAACATTGTAGAGGTCAATCATACGACAATGCTAATAATATGACTGGTATATATGAGGGTTTACAGGCTCAAATAAAAAAAAAATGCAGTGTTGCTTTATTTGCACCTTGTTTTGCTCATTCCCTAAATTTAGTAGGGACACATACAGTGAAATGCTGTTTAGAAGCAATACATTTTTTTGGTATTGTTCAAAAACTGTATGCATTTTTTGTGGCCTCAACACATAGATGGAATTTGCTTTTGACTGGTTTACAATCGGAAGAAAAAAATAAAATAATTGTTTTGAAAACTTTAAGTAATACTAGGTGGGAGTGTCACGCGGAGTCGTGTAAAGCTATTATCTTAAATTATGACCAAATTATATGTACATTAACGGATATTTTTGAAAATGTTAACGAAAAACAAGAAAATCGTCATGCTGCTAAATCAATAAAAAATAAAATGATAAAGTTTAAAACAGCTTTTATGGCAGTTATGTGGAGTGACATTTTATCGCAATTTAACAGTGTTAGTAAATACCTTCAAAAACCGGGAATAGATTTATTTACAGCTGTAAATGTATTAAAAGGATTAAAAACTTATGTTAGTTCATACTTCATTAAGAGAGAAGTTTGTATATTTTGAAAACAAAGCAAAGGAATTATCAATTAATATTTTGCCCTGTGGAGAAAAAATTGTTAGAAAAAAAAATTATCGGATGGTACAATAGAAGGAAATTCAAACTTATGCGAAATAAGGAAGTTGGAGGTTGATACTTTTTTATGTTATTATTGATTGTTTAGTTACTGAACTTGATATAAGATTAAACGCATATGATAATCTTTGTAGTATTTTTGGGTTTATTACAAAATTCGGTTCACAATTATTATCAGAGACTTCTGCCGACATATTCATTAGCACATTTAAAGATGATATTGATACAATAAATATAAGACAAAAGATTGTGCACTTTTCTAGTTATGTAATGCAGTTAAATTTACCAATAATTTCTCCTCAAAATATTTACTTATATGTACATGAAAATAATTTAAAAGAAGTCTTTCCAAATGTGTACATTTCTCTACGACTTTATTTAACTTTGCCAGTTTCGAATTGTGAAGCAGAAAGAACAAATTCAAAATTAGATCTAATGAAA
>NC_042494.1:69222073-69223958 GCF_005508785.2 Acyrthosiphon pisum | reverse complement strand
CCCCCCCCCTGAATACGGCCATGAGTTCTATGGTCTGTGTTCTGTTCATTAAGGTGGATTTATTTATTTATATTTATAAATCTATATTGGTCCAATGCATTCCAATATCCATCATGACAATTGACAAAATAAATAGTATAATATCGTAATGTATTTCATCATCATGAAACCATGACAAAAATATAAAATATGCATGGGCACATGACTATATAAATAAATATTTTGTCATGCATGGCCGCATGGGCGCATTGCGCATGGCTGTTGATCCTCCGCATAGAGTAACACTCTATGATCCTCCGCCACCAACTAATTGATCAGCTGATTGACTGACGATTGTATTATTGATAAGGGTATTGTACTGTTGTTCTGTGATAAGGACTATAAGACAGCAATTGATGGGAAATCCGAAATTATATGACAAAGACAAACAAAAAAAAGAACAAAATTTGTATTAACTATAACAATTATAAGTTATAACCACGATTATAAAGAACTTAATCATTCAACTTTTCAAGTACGGGATCATTTTAAGTTCAATATTACGTCGGCACAAGCGCATGAGTTTGAAAGATTTGTTTGTTATGCAATGTCTGTGTCTCTTTGTGTGCTGAGATTCGAATTGACAGAAAACGATACTCGACCAGCCGAAGTGCAGCAGCAAATATTTACCAATTGGGGTAGGTACCTCCAGAGATGTATAATTGGCGATGACAGTGTCGTTAAGTGGTTGTATACAATTCTAATTAGTAATTATTACACTGTTTGCTCTACGTCCCACAGTTTTTTTATTATTATTTACTATGCTTGCATAACCGACATAACTATGTTATTGGGGATGTAAACCTCGGCTGACCGCTGTCTATATGGCGCGTTAGATAATTACTATAGTTTTTGTAACGTTGAGGTAACCTACACTACACTGCAATGTGGACCTGCCATAGGTAATTGGTGTATGTGATTTTCTATTAAATAAATTCTTATTAACTCTGATCAGTGTGTTAAAATTATATTTAGCTAGTAGTCGTTAACAAAATAGTTAACAAAGATTGAATTATAATAAGTTTAAGCGATAATAGTTTGTATTGGTAGATAAATATATAAAGAGTATTCTGTTGTAGATAAACGAAAAATCATGTCTTGCCGTGGGCAACGTAAATCCAGAGAACTAACAGTGGAGACATATGGTCCTATTGACGGCACAGCACCCGTTAAACCATTAATTGAAGAAAACTCTAAAAAAATTGAATTTCTTAAAAAGTCAAATGTCAAAGCATTAAATTCTAAAGGATCAAAGAAAAGAAATAAAAATAAACGAAATCATGATGAAAACACGTCAAATGCTGCAGAACTGATCAATTTTATTTCAGGAAATCCATTTGTTGAAGTTACCAAAGGTGTCCTACATGTTTATAAAGAAAAGTAAGAATTGAAACATTGAGTAATTACATTTTTAAATTTTAAACCTAAAATTATGAGTATACTGAATAGAATAATAATTTGAAAAAAAAATTATTAAGTTTTAAAATTAAAAACACGTTTTTCTCGAAATAAAAAAAAAGTGACTTTTCTGGTTTTTTCCCTGTACCCTTCAATTAAGCATAGCCTACATTCAGCGGCGGCTTGTGCTATGGTGCACAGGACCACATGAACCCAATAAATGTCATAAAAAAAATGATTAGATTTTTATACCTAATAAACTACCCATAGCTAATTATTAAGGGGATTCGATACTGTGATTTTCTGTTTTTGTCTAACACACGCGCAACATAGTATTTTAGACTTGTTTTTTGCCAAATATTTCAATTGATCTATTGAAGCGATAAGATTTCTGAAAACAGATTTGAATTTGTCGTCAAATCTACTTGAAATCGACTTTCCCACATTT
>NC_042494.1:69215334-69222009 GCF_005508785.2 Acyrthosiphon pisum | reverse complement strand
AGTAGACTTGACAATAAATTCAAATCTGTTTTCATAATTCTTATCGCTTCATTACATCAATTGGTATGTTTGGCAAAAACACATCTAAAATACTATGCGCGCGTGTGTTAGACAAAAACAGAAAACCACGGTATCGAATCCCCTTAATCATTGTGCACATTATTTCAGGTATGTACTTGTAACAAAATTAATATTTTTCACCAGCCTGTATAGGCATCTTATAAAATTATTTGTAAAATTGTGCACCACTTTATGTGAATCTTTAAGTCGCCACTGCCTGCATTGTAAATAACACTGTAGTTTTATATTATATTGGATTAATTGTTTTTTTTTTTACAGCAAATTAACGCCAGTTGACAATGCAAGTAATCGTAGTCAAATGATATGTATTTTGTCTGTTCCTTCAAACATGAACTGCCATGACTTGCTTACTTTCATAGCAGCTTGCCAAGAGAACATTCATCACATACGAATAATTCGAGATGCTGCAGCTCTTAATCATCAATACATGACTCTTATTTCATTCAGAAGCCAAGTAAGCCTAAGATATTAACAGGTCATAAATAACAATTTAAATCATGTTGTATAACACAGGAAGCGACAATGGATTTCTTTCATTCGTTTAATGGTATGCCTTTCAATTCATTAGAACCAGATTGCTGTTGCAATTTGGTTTTTGTATCCAAAGTTGAAGTAATAAAAGAAGATGCACCGGGATCTAGTGCTCCTCCATCACAACATACTGAACTTCCTGTGTGTACAGTTTGTTTAGAGCGTATGGATGAATCAGTGGATGGCATTTTAACTATACTCTGTAATCATTCTTTCCATGGAAGTTGTTTGACTAAATGGGGGGGCAATACCAGGTAACAAGTCTACTATTTGATAATTGTTTTTGAATTTTAAAGTCAAAATCAATTGTATTTTCTTATTCCAGTTGTCCAGTATGTCGATACGTTCAAACACCCGAAACAATTCCAGACAACCAATGTCAGGAATGTCATTCTTCTGAGTCATTGTGGATATGTTTGATTTGTGGTTATGTCGGATGTGGTCGTTATGTACAAGGTCACGCTTATAAGTAATTATTAGAAATCTCAAAGTAACTATTAACTGATGTATTAACACAAAATGTTTAGTCATTATTTAGAAACATCGCACTGTTATTCTATGAATTTGGGAAATAATCGTGTGTGGGATTATGTTGGTGATAATTTTGTTCATCGTTTGGTCCAAAACAAAGGAGATGGAAAATTAGTAGAAGGAAGATCACCAGGAAAACTTGATGTACATTAAATATATAATAACAATTAATCAAAAGAACATAATTCTAAAAAATATTTTTAATAAATGTTGTAGGATACAGATCAAAAAATTGAATCCGTGCAACTTGAATTTACATATCTTTTGACCACTCAATTAGAATCGCAAAGGAAATATTTTGAAAGCCAAATGAAACTATTTGAAGAAAATACACTTGTTGAAGTAAATATCTATGCATGATTATAATTTAAATTTAAAATACACCACAATCATTGGTTTAAAATATAAATAATGTAGTGCTAGAATGGCTGTCCTAACTCTTTTAAAGCCTCTTTATAAATTGTTGTCAATACATAAAAATACATTCTTAGTTATGACATTTGAAAATCTAATTAGCTTTTACAAATATTGATTAAAATAAATTAATAAAATAATATTTCAATACCGAAGTAATATACTACGCTATGACTAATATTAATCAGTGTGAAGTTTCCTTTTTCAGTATACCAGTATTACAGTATACCTTCCCCTACAGGTTACAAATTTTATTACCAAAATACCTGTATCCGATTATAATACCTGCTGTCAACCCTAGAAAAACTACTGGATGGGTCTCTGGGTAAAAACCAAGTAGACAGTTTGATGTCATTAATTAAAATTTTACAAGAAAAATTATGACATTTAGTTATTTCCTTAATTCATGCACAAAAAGAGCTGAAGTCTTTGACTGTACAAATAAATATTGGCGGTGACTGTTTGGTTTCAATAATTGTTTTGGTTCTACTAGTTATCCGATTCTAATTCTAAATATATATAGGTGTCCTGGTGGACAGGGTCAACGGTTTCATTTGTATCATCTGTTGTGAGTAATGAAAAACAATTTTTAGAATTTTAATAGATTGGTTGCTTTGGATAATTATTTGGAACACTGTGTATATGAGATTTAGGAATTATTTTTGGAGGGATGGTTTTAGAATTATTTTTCTGTATGTTGTTGTTGAGGTATGTTATTGCGAGAATGTTAATTGCTGGCCGGCTGACTGTCGAGTTCCTTTTTGTGATCGAGATGTGGTGTTCGGCTGGGTGGAAAGTTGATACTTTTTGGAAAATTTAATATTTTGTTTGAAAAAAATTCTTGTAGATACGAGAAAAAGAAATAACAGCGGCATGCACTGTTTCATTATCGACGTTATAGACCTGTGGTTCCCAACCTTTTTACCACCACGGACCACCTCAATTTTATAAAAACTAGGAAGACCTTTTTTTACATTATGTAATATAAATTTATAAATAAACGACGTAATATACACACTTCGCGCAATGGAATCGATGATAACGATTGTCGGTACATAATATTTCGACTGCCTCACTTTTACGAATTAGGCGTTATATACAATAAGAATGAGTTACTACTACTGCCTTCTTCGTTGAAAGTCGAGAAAAAACAGTTACAAATTTTGTATCAAGCCCCAAAGGAAAAATGAAATATTTTTAAATTTTGTAGGTATGGCTCGCGGACCACTGGTGGTCCGCGGACCATAAGTTGGGAACCACTGTTATAGACCAAACTGGGGTTACACTTAAATGAGAGAGTTTAGAATATAAAATTTAAACCATTTGTAACATATCGTGGTTTAAAAGTTTAATGTTTAATAGATAAATATCTTATTTTATTTTAATTTAATATTTTATAATTTATTCAGATAAATAATTTGAAAGCTAAAGCTAAAGCTGCACTTGAAGACAATGAAAAATTACAGAAAGTGATCAGCAGTACTTCTAAGGACAATAATATAATAGAACAGAAAATTGAAGAAAACAAAAAGCTTTTAGAATGTGTTAACACAATCACAAAAGAAAAAAATCTTTTAGAGAAAAAGGTATTTTGTCATTTTAATTTTATCAGTGAAAAATAATATAAAAATGTAATTTATTGAGCTTAGATAACTATTAACATTATATTATCAAACATAAAGAAACAAATAAATATGTGGGAAAGTGAGTTCCTCTCTGCTGTACATTAAGTGTTGTGTGGGTCACAGTAATTTATGTGTTAAATTTGAATTCAATGAAATAAAATCATTGTATACGAAAAACAAATCTAAGTAAAGACCTATATTACTAAGTAAATATTTTTAATTTTATGGTATGTATATTTATTATTTTATATTGTTATTAAAGTTTATTTTACATAAACTAATACAATAGAGGTTAAATTAATTTTTGCCAAAAAAATTTCATTTGAAAACGTTAGGTATTGTTTGTATAAAATATTATAACTAATAATATACTTTAAAAGTTTCAAGTACAGGTGAATAATATTTTTAAATAATATCAAAATAACTAAAATAAAATTGTTTTTCTTTGTTTAAATATCTAATTTTGTCTAAATTTGAACTTAAAATATCTATTAAAATAAAACTGTGTTTATATATTTTTTGGTTGCAGTATTAAATAGTTTTAAGAAACCTTGTTTTAAATTTTCAATTTTTAGCTATACATATTAAATATTTTATACATTTTTAACTAATAAATCCCACATTTTTGTGACTTTGATGAATATTGTCAAAGTTATAACTTTAAATGCTTATAAAAAAAAATGTGCCTAAGTATCTATGATATTTTTAACTGTAAATATAATAACTTATAAAAAACCTTATATTAAATTGTGAAGCTCTTGACCCAATAAAAATATTTTATCTTTATTTATAGAAAAAACAACTAAAAAAATTTAAAATGTTTAGAAATTGCTCAAAAAGAATCAACAAATATTGAACATTTTATCATGTATGGAAAATGGTAATATAAACATTTGGTGAAAATTTAAAGAATTTTTGAGGTACACCAACAAAAACAATTTTCTCCTAAATGGGTTAATTTTTTTTTCTTACGCTTTTGTAAGCTTCTGAAAATTTTATACTTTTGACCCACCAAAGTACCTAACTAGATTCACTTTCCTACCAGAAAAATATTGAAGTATTTTTACTGCCACAAAAGTAGATGACAGAAAAAATAAACATACACCATAATCAATACATTGATAGCTCTGCTCGGAATTTAAAATCATGAATATTATGATTTTATAATGGTTATTATTATTGTTGTGGTTATTTAGGTTCATAATTTATCAATCAAACTAGACCAAACAAAAATCAAGTTAGATGAAGAATGTCAAATTAACTCAGCATTACAGACCAATCAAAAAGAATGGCATATAAAATTTTCAAATTTGGAAAAAGATTTTAGCAACTATAAAACTACTAAAGATCAAGTAAATATTTTGCGTTTAAAATTTTAATTACCGTTTTATGTTTAAAAATTTGTTATTTTAAAGGTAGGTTAAGATATTAGAAAGTAATAACAAACATGTCTCTTTTTTTTTTAGGAAATTAGTGAATTGAAAGAGCAAGTTCGTGATCTCATGTTTTTCTTAGAAGCTCAGAATACAATCGACAAAAGTGTAGACCGGGAAGACATTGTAAACGGTTCTGTGATTGTGGAACAGCAAAGTTCATCAGGTCACAACAAGACTCTCAAAAACAAAAAACACAGATAACAAAAATAATTATAATTTTTTTATTTAATTTATAATATTATATAAAACTATGTCAATGTAATATTTTTTTTCATTTTTTTGAGGGAAATACTAAATTTTGTTATTCAAATAGAATAATAGACGACTGTTGTAAATTGTAATTGGCGATTCATATCTTCAATGTGTGGTTTTGGTATTCTTTAATATGTTATTTGCACAGATAAAATATTATGATAAACTTTGTTTTTATTTTTTAATACAGCAGCTAAAATAATAAAGCATAATAAGAGCATGTGCATGTTGTGTATTGCAATATAGAATTAAACCGATAACCCCTATACAATGTTTATAATGCATTATAATCAAGTAGGTATTCAAGTGCATCTATGTAATATTATGTATTATAGTATGTAATATTATTTTCCATTGCACTATATAGATAGTCATAACTCATAAGTCATGTGAGTGCCATTGCACATGCAATGCATATATCCTTTCGGATTACCTATGACTATTAAATCAATTTTCTTGCAATTAAACCTAAAAATTATTTTTTATTTATAAATTATTACAATATAATGAATATAATTATTTTTATTATTGTTGTTATTATTATTACTATTATTATTATTTTTATTATTAAAATATAATTATTGTATTAAAAAATTACATATTCATTATCGTGTCATTAGCTATTTAAAATATTCTTATTCCCCTTATCAATCAATGCTTATGTGGGGTCATATTTTTTGTTAAATTGAATGCATATAATTTTCCGGCACGTAGCCAGATTTTTTTATACACATACAATATACCAAATTTTCGTTCACCAGATTCAATAGTGTATTGTTAGTCTTGATATTAGATAGTGAATTTACCTATTATAAAATGTAAAGGGAAGATTTTTATCTAGGACCTGACGCAGGCTTTTATTGATATTATTTTTAAGTAAGTTATGATCATTTTAAAATGTACAGTTTAAAAAAGGTCATAGCTTACTTAAAACTAATAATTTCAATAAAAGCGAATAATCTTACTTTTACATTGTATAATAGGTCAATTCACTCTAATATCAAAACTTACAGCAGACTATTGAATCTGGTGAATAAAAATTTGCAATGTCGTACGTTTGTAAAACATAGCAAAAACTGTTTTGCTCGGGAAAGAACCGAGAAGGCTACAGTCATAACTAAGAAACAAAATTATTGTTATTTATTATTTTCAAGTTTAGAATCTAAACCGATTTACTCTCGTGAAGTTAATGTAACTAAACCGAAACACTCAGCGGATTGCTCATCTCGATTGGATTTGTCCACAAAGCTAGGCACAACCGGGCAACGCACAGTGGTCTGAAACGTCATTTTACGCGGCCAAAACTATATATTAAACATTTTAATTTTTTTGTTTTTTTTTTATAAAATCATTATCTACACATGTTTGGGAATACTGATACACAGTTACAACCTTCTAGGTCCATTTTCACGAGAACAGTACCATCGTTCGCGAGATGTTTTCTTACTTCTATACCTTACACGTCGTATTTCGTTGTCTTACTTGTACATGTTTTACAGTCGTAGTATAAATATTTTTACAACCATCAAAACTTTTAATGTAAACTATGAGTATATCCTTGAATAATACAAAATACTAAAAATAGATTTTATTTTTTTTTCTATTTTAGATCGTACTAAGAATATTAAAAACATTGGTTTTTGGTGTTTTTGTATTTGTTAAAGAGTGCCACTTAAAATTACGCAATTTTTTCATTTGTAGAACAAATGGAACTAATAGAGCAAGTTCTTAGCTATTCAAAAACCAACATCTGTTTTTGCGCTAGTGAACCATCTCGGCGTACAAATACTATTTTTAAAAAAAAA
>NC_042494.1:69206488-69213746 GCF_005508785.2 Acyrthosiphon pisum | reverse complement strand
GCGTCTAACATGGTAGGTAAATTTCGACGTGTAGGTACTACCAGTACCGGCGGCGGTTTGGTCGTCTGTCATTCTTACACGGATGCTGCGTCCAACATTTGGTACAGTTGCCTGTTTAGTTTTGTAGTTTATAATGATAATAAAGAAAATTTTAATTTTTTTATTTTGGATACAGTACACAGATCAACAAAAAGTTTTAGTTAAATATATTTTAATCTTCGGACTATAATTTTAAATGCAAATTAATAATTCCTTTACGAAAAACGCTAACCGAAAAACATATACCTACTTTAATAATATTAATATTATTTAAGTAATATATATATATAATAGGTAGGTACACAATATATTTGATTTTTTCCATAGTTTATTATGTGTTACATTTTGTTATAACGTGTTACACAAAGACAACTATTAAACTAATAATAATAAGAATAAGACATCACATTAATTTGATGACATATAGGTAATATAGAAATTATATAATTAGTTATAATAACATATTATAATATTAGTATAATGTTTAATTGATGGAATTTTTATTTTTATACCAATACAAAGATTTTTGAGGATTGCCGGTCAAACATGGTCAAACTACATGGTGATTTATCTGTGAAAAACTTAAGCTTGATGTCAAGTGACAAATATATACTACTACCTACATCACAATCATTTTTTATTTTTGTAACAGGTTTTCTGTTTTGTTATGTTTAAAAAACAGATGACGATAAATGTGACAAAACTACTATGTTAGTTTCATTGTGTCAGCGTCGACGATGCGTATGAAATACTATTAAACCCATACCACGAAAACGGCTATTTATTTCGGCCGGAAGGTAATTGTTGGACATATTATTGATGGTTCATTTTGATGAAATTCATCGCGATATTGACGGTTCGTTGCTGGTGGTGTCAACGATGCGGCTCAAAGTTTTTAAATGGTTTTAAGTAAGCATTTACTGATTGAAAGTGTCGTCGATATATGATCCGTCTAATCAACGAGATTGATACCTTCGAGTGTATGATAAGATCTTGACGAAATTAGTGTAGGACCTAAAACTTACCTTAATAATTACCGATCGCCTAACACTTATGCGGCTTTTGATAGGCTGTTGTTTTTTACTTTGACGATCTGTAATAACTATTGGTTTATACCCTAGCCCTATGTGATCGCTTTCATTCTGGTTGCTTATTATATTGTCGTATAGTCAAATGGTGTCCTGTTCTCGTCCATTATCACCGCTTTGTCCCATTACAAGGTTTTTGAAACACGATACCTAAGTACCTATAGGTATAGCTGTATAAAGTAATAGGTATAGGTATACTATAAAGTATCATGTAAATATATTGCATTTTCCCGAACGGCATCATACAAATATTTATTAATCTAATTAGTTTGCTAACTTATTTAAATATATACTTCACATGTTTTCGTGAATATTCTGAAAACAACAATTAAATCTGGTGGATTATTTAATAACCATGCTTATTGATAGTTGGAGAAATGAATGATCCTAAACAAATTATGGTGAACTTTGATGGCATTAAGTAGGTATATTATAAATACTATTGTAAAAGCTATCGAAATCTGTTTTAATATTTTCTATGTTTTTAATTAAAGCCAGTATCTCTATCAATATAGGTTGTATTAGGTTAGGTTACCTAGGTCGAAGTAATGAAAACATCAAGGTCCGGGACTCGGTACCACAATAATAAAAAAAGGGTTAGGTACACATTAGCCTCTGTAAAATGTATAAAGAGCATCCATGAGATGCAAATGCACTCCTTTGCACTCGCAGTGGCGTATTTACGATTTTGTCTTGGGGGGGGGATATGTATATTTATATTCTATCTTGAGTCCCTCTCCTCCCCCCTAAGTTGCCTTAAAACAGTGATAATATCTTAATGAAATTTTAAACACAAAATACATTACAAAATGTACAAAATATAATCCGTTAATCGATAGGTACCTCGTACCTATATAGGTTAAATCAGTGGTTCTTAACCTTTTGTAGATCACGGACCCCTGATGAAAGATATCTAGAACCTTACCAAATTTAACCGGTAAAACCGTTAAATGGTTTTGCTAAAATAAAATTACCCAATGTACAAGCATCATATTATGTGGTATTTGAACATTATTACTTTATTATATTATTTATATACATAAGTAGGTCATATAGTTATATTAATAATTAATATAACTATAAGATAATAATTATTATTAATATGTAAAAAACAAAATCCAACTTTCTGCTTTTTAGACTTTACTCATCAATGATTTCACTTGGTATAATTTTGATCTTCTGATCAGTGCCGTCCAACGGGCAACGACACTATATTTGTCTATAGTGTATATTAGGTAGTTATAAATTGTTTTGAAAATAAATCGTTAATAGTATAAGTATGATCGATAAGGCGCAGGATATTCCTTTATTGGACAGGATGCATTTAAGGTATAGTATACAGCGAGACAACGTCTGTCTACGGCATGAGCCTCAATAGAAGAATCAAATAGATGAATGCGAACACCACGAAACATATCCTGTCGATTACCTTGGCGAGTTTGTGTCGCTCATTCAAATCGGCAGTCTGCGCGATCATCTCTTCGGATTCACAGAGCATGTGACAATCAGCCGCCGAATCCTGAAATGATAAATACATCGTTAATATTATTATATTTTGAACGTCGTAAAGATTTGGTTCGTCCAAGCGATCTAAAACACATCTAAAATCGACGTGGTCGCGTGCGTCGTTGCTGCTCGCTGGTACGTACGTTTATCTCGATTCCCAAGTATACCAGGTAACCGGAATGAAGGAACCAGGTAACCCCGTGTGGTAGTGGTTTGCTCACCACGGACATGCCTTTTACAGCTATGGACAGCACCGCGGTCGCGGCGATCAGTCCCAAACTGTAAGTGTAGTAAACGACTGAGAAAAAAAACGAAATTTCGTCATCGACATACGTTTTAATGACATTTCGGTAAATGTGGCGAAGTGCTTAAAATATATTTCGGGAAAAAATCTTAGAAATAATAAGGCTAGTAACTATACCTACTATAAAATAAAATACAGGAAATACACCCACAAACTTCTTATTTTTAAATACTGAGCGACAGAGACGTAGTCAGGATTTTATTTGGGGGGGGGGGGAGTCAAAAAAAAATAATAATAAGTAATTTTAACCATTCTTATTAATCAATCAAAAATTAAATTCATAATGACCTACAGACTGCTATATTATGTACATATTATAAAAAAAAAATATCTTATAAATAAAAAAAATGTAGGCATAAATATAACATAGATATAATAAAATTATAATTTATATGCCATTATATTCAACACATCATTTGGTGAAACTGATATTTCCCAATGAACGGATAAAAGAGTCAGCCCTGTTAAACGGTCATTTCCAATTTGGTTTCGAAGTAGGGTTTTTACTCTTTTTAAAGTTGAAAATGATCGTTCAACTTCAGTTGTAGATACTGGGAGGGTTACCAAAACTCGTAACAAATGGTTTATATTTGGGTAAAAAGTCGAATCACACGAGTCTAAAATAGCCATAATATCTGTTGGGGTTTCTTCATTATTTTTCCACTTTTCACACCAAAGTAATTACTCACTTGCTATATTTTTTTTGACTTTCATGTTGATTTAAAAGCGCACTAGTAAACGGTTTTTTGGTTTAAAAAAATTGTCAAGTGCTCCTCTCTTCATATTTGATTATTTAAAAACAAAAAACGAAACAGAAACGAGCACAGAAATAAAATGAAATAAAATTTACCGTAGGTACGGACCCCATGGATCCCCCTCTGGCTACGTCCCTGCTGAGCGATAAATGTAATGTTTATAGGTAATATAATATGATGATGTGTGTTTTTTGTCGTGTCAGAAGACCATAATTTTTACATTTGAAAAACTGCTTCAATCTTTAATATTCAGGCTGCGGCAGTAAATTGAATCCAGTTTGTACTTTGGAGTTAAAAGTATAAACAATTTTCCGTACTTTTCAAAATAGTTGGTTATATATATTACTTATTATAAATCACATAGTTTTGCGTGACACGTGGTAATATTATATTTTTTAAATATAAGTATAATTTATCGCAGTGTAGGCATTGTGTATACGTACCAATCAACGGAACAGTGGAAGTGACAATCGGTACTTTTGTGTACACGACCATAATGGCCAAAGTGACGAACAGTGCGTTGAACAGGTTCACAAACAATTTACTTTGATTGTCGGAGTACGGGAGCCAAAATGTTAGTAAATTGAACGAAATACTGCCTGTGAAAACACAAAATTAGCGACAAAATGTTAATACAAGTTTATCCTGCAAATATATGAACTTATTAAATCACCTAAGCCCGTACGTCAATATGACATCATTTTTGTCAAATATTTTTAAGGAAACGTCTTTTGGTAGGTACCACCTTTGGCATGTGATTTATATTATTTTTGTCCACAATCCCCCTTAACAATAACTGATCATATGCCACATAACATTTTTTTGGGTAAATGAGCACAAGCCATGTTATATAACTATTTCTCTGTGCTTATTTTTAATCTGGTCTACGTATATGACGTGTATAGATATAATTATGTGCGCACTGCACATACACACCTACTGAAATCGTACAAATTGAATCGTGCAATGAGAGCTAAGTATTATTTTCGCAAATGCGTAGAAAACATTTTATAACGATTCGGTGGATTCAGCAAACAAGCGTACGAAACACTGTGCTCTGATGCAGTTTATCTCGAGGAAAGCCCTGTTTATTTTGATAAGCACTTGCTTTACAATAAGTCAAGTTAAAAATGATGTTGTTTTCTTTGCTTTCTAGTATTTGAGATGGGAGATCGAACTTTTGAATAGTTCTACAGAACTATAGTAGGTACATATCGTTGCGAGTAGGTATATATGGCTATATTTTATTATAGCCTATAGCCTATAGGTATTATTGTATTAGGTATAGATGTATTGAGTATATGCACTGTAAATGTTGTGTACATTTATATAAATATTATATTACTTATTGGTTTACAAGGGGGGAGGGGTGGCACCTTGATAGGATAAGCCCCCTAAATCGAATTTTAGACCATCTACATAAAAAACACGAAACTCCCCCCCTCACCTTAAAAACATCACACATCAACAATTTATGGTGGGCTCTATAGAACAACATAATATTTTATCACCCCATGTATAGATCGATGGTAATAATAAGAAAATATATCCAATAGACTTATCGTCTACGAACGAAAATCGAAAACAAAAAACGGGTACTCACATAGAGCTGGGATATAGAGGACTGACTTATAGGAATGCACCTTCCGCCTGATGGTGATATTGTATTCGATGTCGATATACTGTTCGTCGGGACAGCAGTCATAGTACCTGATGTTTCTCTCCTTGGAAACGTTAGTGATGTCCCATTCCGAGTGTGAGCTAGCCATTTCTACCTGGAAAAAATATTGTATGGAACCGTTACCGTGGTTAAAACGCACTAGTTAGGTTATCTACAACGTGCTATAATGTGATAAGGGGGCACCCAGAGGACTTTTGAAAGCATGCTACAATAATATGTAATTTACTAAAATTATACCTCCCACCAACTTTGACTCAACTCGAATATAAAAATGCAAATGTCTAACAAACATATTAGGTGCCTAGTCACCTGGGTATGTATAATTCAAAATAATTTATATTTTAATTAATATACTTTTCATTTGCATACGATTTGCTTTATATTAATCGAATAATATTACTAGACACCGGTATACACGATACACCTATGATTCTTGCACCACGTGAATGCAATTGAATATTCTTTGGGGATCGTTTATTACAGCTCAGCCCCACGTCCTTATTATATATAGTAGAATCGAGTTTTTTATCATTTGTCCTACATAATATGCAGTTTTAGAAACGCAGTAATAATAGCAGTCCAAAGTCCGTATCAATGAGAATATGGAAAATACTGATATCTTAGAACTAGGAAGTCCCTCCCCCCACAGCCCCACATCACCTCATAACCGGGTTACACATGAAATCTGGGCGCCACCGTTGTACAATAATATACGTAGGTAGGCATAGTTAAATGGGTGTCACCTACTTCTTCTCCTTCGTCGATGGTCAGGTTCAGGTCTCTGCCCAAGTACAACCACGACCCGAGTTTCAAGACTCCGGTCTGCGTGTCGTGAGGCCAGTTTGTTGTGTCCGTCTTGCAATGTATAATGTACTGCACCGGTTCAACCCATATCACCCCACCGCTTCTGTTCAACACGCTGTTGACGTGTGTCCGATCGTCTTCCATGTTGGCGTCGACGCTGAAAGTTCAGCGACATCCGTTTTTGATGAATGTTTGTTTTTCTGTTTTGATCGACATAAGTAATTTTCTAATATACCTACTTGTTGAACGCCATGATGTCCGGGTGCCAGATCTCACGGTGGTCGACTATTATAGAATTCAGGTGTTCATATTCGCTCGGATTCCAAGTCAACCTATCGTCGATCCAGTTCTACACCAATAATAATAATAATAATAAATTGTTATTTTCAGTACACAATCAGGATCTGGTAAACCATTTTCTATTTATAACTCGATCGAACGATTTTCATATTATTATTATTATTATTATCTTGACTAGGCTGGGTATACTAGCTGCAAGGTGTATTATCAATAAACCATAAAGCGTATAGTTACTAGTTAGTGTACATACGAGTACGGGTATGTAGGTAAATTAAATATTGTAAACATCTCATAAAAACAAATATGTTACTCAAAATAACTAAAACGAGTAACGAATATTGGAAAATAAAATAATAATTATAGGTATACAACATAACATAATATGCGTAGGTAGCAAAACAGTTTAAATATTTTTTAATTTTTATAATATTTTCATCATACTATTATCACATGCTGCAGGTATTGTCGGCTATTTTATCTCAGGTTTATAGGTTTTTCATCTCTTGCAAGTAAGAATTATCGCTTCCCAGACAGCATTTTGTACTGATAATAATATAATATTACTATATATAGTAATATAACTAAATAGCTATAACTTTATACAAATATTATTCGTTATTTTAATGTTATATTAATATTTTTAAACAAAAAATTGATGTCTGGGATTTGATATAATATGTGTATACTGTATGGGTATACAAATGTACAATATTGAAGATTAATTAATTAAGACGATAACAACAGTGACTCAATAGCTTTTCTCGTTAAAATAATTAGTAGT
>NC_042494.1:69196694-69206438 GCF_005508785.2 Acyrthosiphon pisum | reverse complement strand
ATACCTATTATAATAGGTATGTCTAATACCCAGACTGACAAACTGTCTCCGCTCAGAATCGTTTTTCTTATGTACAGTGATATATTATATCATTGAATTCAAATTTAATACTATCCATTATACAGTGACCCACTTGTAACCTACTGTACAGCAGAGCGACATCCACTTACCCACCTTTTTTATTTTTAAATCTAAGATTTTAAAATGTAATACAAGACTATTCTTAAGTTTGTCTATCTTTATTAAAAAAAATGTCGACAAGCAAATCAAATTAAAATTTTATGAGTGATTGAAGTTCATATTTTTACAACATTTGATATTCACTCGATTTATCATATAGTGATTTTGTTCTTTTGTTGTAATTCAAAAACGAATAACAGGAAATACATGAAAATTTCACTGAATATTTATATTCTCATTTTCTATACACCATAAAATGTTGAAAATATTTTGACTCTTTTTGAGCTGTTTACGAGCATTGTTAGTTTTCTATTATTTTGGTTTTTTTCTATAATTGTCAGTAAAATTTTATTTGTTGGGTAAAAAAGCGTGAAAATTCAATACAAGGCTCCTTATACATTGTTACAATAGCAGTTGAAAAATATTAAATAGGTATACATAGGAAAAATTTTTTTTATAAGCATTCAAAGTTCGAATTTTGACAAAATATATCAAATTTAAAATTTAATAATTATTTTTAGTTAAAAATGTATAAAATGTTCAACTTTTACAGCTGAGGATTGAAAATTTAAAACAAGGTTCTACGTAAATAGGTTATATTATATAAAATACTTTATTCACAATAATATCATCAAATATACTTAGTAATATCATAGGCTGACTGACAGTCTTAAGCCTTAGAACTGATCTAGGTGATCATATATAAAGCCTCTGCAGAAGGTTATACTTTGGAAGTTTCTACATCGTGTCATAACATGTA
This sequence comes from Acyrthosiphon pisum, assembly GCF_005508785.2. Classification (NCBI taxonomy): domain Eukaryota; kingdom Metazoa; phylum Arthropoda; class Insecta; order Hemiptera; family Aphididae; genus Acyrthosiphon; species Acyrthosiphon pisum. The sequence goes on along the minus strand of NC_042494.1, from coordinate 69,205,498 downwards.
TAAGGGCTAAAATCTTGATGGACCAACAATCGGATTGTATAGGATCTATTGTGAAGTATAACAAACCAACGCCTATACCTTGCTCGAGAATGTGAGAGGTTAACTCGCAATCACAAAAATATTGATTGTAAACCTCAAATGTTTTGTCAGGTGGTGTTCACATGTTTTCGTTATCGGATATTTACCTATACATTAACAAAGACTCATCGAAATGTTTTCATATTTTGTGATTAAACAACGAATGACCGTATTATAAGTACTTGACATTTTTACCAAATGTTTATTTTATCATTCACTATTAACATATAAGATTTTCAAAAGTTTTGACTTGGTTTAAACTATTTATAGAATTTTAAATTTCAATAATTTTTTAATTTTCTTCTTTTAATCAAATTCTAGATTCAGATATTATAATTTTAATTTGCATATATTTGCGCATATTTTCCGAAATTTAGGGTTTAAGTGCAAATAATTTGGTTTTTTCCTGTTTTGTGGTTGCGTAATCACTTATTTTATGTGTTTGGATATAAGATACCAAAAAAAAATTTAAAAACGTAATTAACTAAAACTGAATCAAAGTTTGTATTTCTGTCATTTATAATAAATATATAAATTATCGATTATTTCATGTCTGGAATTCTATACTGCTATTCAAAGTAGAGATACATAAAAATTAAAATGCAACTATTGTTGCTCAATGCGACAATGCTATACTCTCTTAATTAAGAAAATAATATGTAAATTATATGTGCTTGTAATTTTCATTAAATAATTAAAATATAAAAGTGTTTAATGCATATATAGCTATTTTTATTGCAAAAGTGTATACATATTTATTCATTTTTTAGTACATGAACATGAAACATCTTAAGCGGCTAAGCCTAACCCTACTAAGTAGTAAGTAGTATTATACGATTACCTAGGTATATAGGTAGTAAGAGTTCCTATAGCCACTCACTCTTCCAGATGACTAAGCGGCAAAAGTTGTTTTTATTTTAGTTTATAGGCACAATTTATAATATTGTAGAATTGTTTGACATTTTTTTTTATGCAAATAGCTTAAAAGTATTTTTAGCTTTTCTTATTATTACCAAACAAAACATTTTAAAATTATAGTATTAACCTAATTTTTTTCAGACTTGGCTGCACACATTTTTTATTAAACATAATAATATCGTTGTGCCATGTATTATGTATCTATCATGGCTAAATATACTTAGCCATGGTACCTATAATATATAATTATATAACTATAAGTTATAACTATCTTAACGTATTATAAAACAAAGTACATTTTTCTCTCTGTACCTATGCTTAGACCTTTAAAACTACACAACGGATTTTGATGCGGTTTTTTTAATTGATTTAATTGACGGTTTTTTTAAATTTTTTTAAGTGATTCAAGAGGAAGGTTTGTATGTATATAACATGCATAATATAGTAGAGAAACATTGCCCCCTTTTTGTATGTACAAGCATATTTCGAAAAGAATTCTACCTACTTATTTTGATACGGCTTTCACTAAAAAATCGGCCGAGACACGGGGAAGATTTTAATGTATAATAATTTTCCTTGGTGAAATTAATTGGGTAGCCGAAAATAATAACAATCTATGTCTATTGTCTATATATATTAAAATAAATGTTTGTCTGTATGTCATTGAACTCCTCCTAAACCACTGGACATTTTTTATGTGTTTTTAAGTCAGTCCCTGAATGGTTTAGATTCACAATTAGACCCAGTTAGTTCATCCCGGAGAAATAGGTATTTTGAGATTTATAATAGACATTATTTTTATAAATGGTTGTTATTGGTTATAGGATAAATATAGGAAATTGAAAATTGGAGGATATGTACAGCTTGATTTTTCAACTTTATATATAGGCTGTAAAGGGTAGCTCACACGATTTTTTTTTAGCATACGAAATAAGAAATTTTTTTTTGTCAGTCTAAATGATTGCAATTCGTTACATATTATATTAATATTATAATTAGAAGAAATATGGTACTTATTTGTAAAAATAAAAATCTTTGGCCTGGACAACGCTGAGCGGGACAGCCTGTATTTATATATATTATATTATATAATAAATACAGTCATATAAAACGTCATATGTAAATGGTGTATTATAATAGGTAGTATTATTTATTTATTGGTTTCCTAATTCCTTCCACAGGAACACAGGGTTCATATAGTATAATATGATATCTTACTACTGAAAATTGATTAATGTTTCTGTTTTTGTTCCATACCATGTTACATTTTTTTTCATTATTATAGTGTGGGTATACTAGGTAGTAAAGTACTAAGCCATTTTGGTAGGTACTTGTAATATGCAATATAGGTACCTACTATCTACACTTTTATAGATAACTGATAATTGAGAAACTATAAGTTGTAAAGAACCTACATATATTTACGTACTAACCTAAACCATAATCAGTATCGAATTTTTTTTTTCAATAAAAAATTCATAAATGCTTCAATCTTCAACTTTAATATTAATCATGGTATAGCTACTAGCTACTATAGGTAGTGTCTCTAGTTTGTACTTTGGGAAGTCTAAAGTAAAAAGTGAGCTGCAAGTGGGTACCGCACTGCTGACTGCTGTACAATGTATAGGTGTCGACATTGAAAAAGACTAAAAAAGGGGTCACTGCATGTAATGGATATTTTAAATTTTAATTAAATTATATAAAATCGGTGTACATAATAAACGATTCTGAGCGAAGACGTTCTGTCAGCCTATATTTAAATATATAATTGTTATAAAAGTATCATTTATTATACTATTAGTATTTAGTATTTAGCCTATAGGTAGTAGGTACAGTAGCATTTGAAAATGTCATTGTATGATGTAATATACTAATATGTATTTTATAAGTACCTTTATTATTTTATCAATATAATAATTACTTTAAAAGTTCCAAGTACTCACAACGTCACAAATAATATTTTTAAATTACAACAAAATGACTAACATCGTTATATTGCTCGTTTAAATATGTAATTTCGTTTAAACTATATGTAGTACTTCAAAAAAGATAATTAGCGTTAATTTATTTTTTAGATTTTTCGAGTACAATATTAAATACTTCTAAGAAACCTTGTTTTAAATTTTCAATTCATAGGTACCTTTAAAAAATTTAATTTGGCTATAATAAGAATTCTGTTCACCACTCGACAATTTATCACCGGCCAAGTAAATCGACTCCTCGCCGTCATTATGCTTTATGTGTCTCCGAATGGTGTGCCACCGGAATCTGAGTAGATTCTACGGGCTCTGACCCTGAAACAGCTCTTCACCACTCGATGTCGTATATATCACTGTCGAAGGCAGACAGAAGAGATGCAACGACTGGTACAAGGTTTAGTCCAGTTAGGTCGGCAGTAGCGACGCTCATAGGTGTAGAATGATGGGGACTAAGGTGGCTATAGCCCCCCAGAATTCTATTAATCCCCCCGGAAATCTGTTTAGCCCCCTGTGTAAAAGTTAACTGTTTTATACGTCCATATTATGTGAGTCGTGAGAACTGAAAAAAATTTCTATTATTATAGCTAATAAAAACATGGCTTATAATTCTATGACTAACGATTGATTTTCAAATCTATCGTTACTTCATATTGAAAAGGACTTAGCTAATATTATTAATCTTGAAGATGTTCTTAATATATTTGCCAAAAAGTAGGCATTTAAACCTTATAGGTACTAAAGTAATAATTTCAAATTCAAAATGTTTTTTTTTAAATATTTAATTCAAATACAAAATATTTATTTGATAATAATAATAATAATAATATGATGTATGGTATATTATTTATTTATATTTTACTTTAAAATGGGCTTCTTTAATCCTTTTTATATTTTTTTCCTTTACATTTTTCTATAGTTATATTTGTAGAATATTATGTTCTATATCATCCGAATCATTATAACCCTTTTGTGAAGTAATGCGCAAGAAGTTTCGACATACCACAAGTCACAACAACAAAAAAAGATATAGCCCCCCCCCAAAAAAAAAAAAAAATCATCACGCTACGCCTATGGTGACGCTACAGTAGAACGCTGCTTTAGTAGTAGCGATTAACGTATAGTGTCGCTACAATACACATAATGCAGCGATATACCTAAGTGCCCTAGTAATTTTCGGTTAGTGTACCAAAAATTACCATTACTTTGTCGCTACCCTCAATCTATTTGGTGATAGTTAAAATAGTATGATAACTATTATATTTATTTATTTATTTATATTATAATAATAATGAGTACCTATGTTAATGCATTTTTCGCGTTTAATCCACGATTAACTCGCGTAGTTAAGACCTGTCCAGTGACCAAAATACCATATGTTATATCGGTACAAACTATAAACTACCAATTTTCAATTAGAACATTTAAAAAAAAAAATGTAGCCTAAAAGTAGCGCGATACAACAACGTTAGAAGCAGCGCAATAGTAGCGATAGCGATAGCAAGCTACTTTTTTGGGGGTAGTAGCTGTAGGGTTAGAACGCCACAAAAAACTTGTAGCGTCCTGACCACTGAGTTAACGTTACCTTCGTCCTCATAACTGCAGTTCATACGATGACGAGAAGAGACGACTATAGTTATACGTCTAGACGAGGTTATATTGTTATTTGGTCGCCTCAGTATAGGCCACACCCACGTGGGTCCAAGGAAGATTCTCATGCCTTCCTCACGGAACAGACATTACGATCTACTATCAACTACTGAGCACATATTTCATGTGTGTCATAACATCACACTTACATATTAAAATAAAAGTGGTTTGGAAAGTTTAATATACAAAACTGGTAATTTGATTTGTGTCACCTTAATCCTATTTGAACATTATACACATTTTGTGTGTTATTCATGCAATTTTGATATTATCTTGTCGAGTGTTGTAAAAAAAATTATTTTTAGTTTTTATACAAGCAAAGCTAATATTAGTATATTACTGCCTGTTTTTACAAACAGATTATCTTTATTAACTTGAATTCAGAATAGTTCAATATTGTCGTGTGATATACTGATATACTGATTATTCATGTTTAAATATTACATTATAATTATATTTCGATATAGATATCACCAGAAAAAATTGAATTTAGGTTTCCCGATATTTTTTTTTCATAATATTATGTTCTATTGTGTGGTGGTTAATAAATTATTACTTATTAGTCCTTAAAGTATTATTATACGAACGTGTTACGAACTGCCAAAATAAAACCAATAATACTGAATTGAATAATTGCGCCTTTATATAATATAATATAGGTATTAAGATTTAAGATAAAATACCTGAAAAATAAATGGTGAAAATATCTATACAATATTATGTAGATACCATAAGTGCAATTTCAGTATTTGACTTGGAGGGGCTTTACATATTTAAGTGAAACAAATTGGTGGAGGGGAGCTCTGTGTTAAAATACCTTTAATAAAATATATTTTGTGGGTAGGTAAGGTAACCAATATTATATTATAACATAATATATTTATTATTTTTTTTCTCACCCACCTTATATAGATACTTTATTACATTAATATATTTTCTGTGCTCAATCAGGTTGTTAAAAAATGGACCTAGCTCAATCATGTACCTAACTATTACTGAATCGAGTTGCAGTCGTTGGTCCATCGAACGCATGTTGAAAAAAAAAAGTAGGTACAGTGTTCACACATAGAAATATTGGTGTTAAATTCAGTTTCAATCAATTTTTAAGTAACTAAATGTTAAATTAACTAATTTGTATATTAAATAACAACATTGGGGTGTTGTATTAAATGTTGAAGTTCTACACTAAGTACAGAACGTATAATGTAGGTAGTTAGAACACCTATTATGTATAATATACCTACATGTTATTCATTGTTAACCATATATAAGGCTATATTTGAATTAAAAAAAAATTATTTTAAGTTTAATATGAACGATTAAATTAAGTTTATGTTATGTAACTTTAAAATTATATTCATTAATAACTTAACAATTCATAACAAGTCATTTTAACATCCAATATTTTGATAACCGACATTCAGTTCTTGTTAATATATAGGTAATCATAGAATATAGAAATGTTAATTTAGCTCTAAATAAATTGTTAAAGGACTATCCGAGGAAAAAATAGATAAAAGCTAAATCATTGGTACTTGTTATAATTCAAAATTGGGTACCTTAAAAATATTATTCGTCACTCCATTCCATCGTCATTGTCGTTTTAAAATCGGTCGGCCGCCCGCCTATTTCAATACATGCGCATTTCCTCGACGCGTCTTTATCCATTAATTTATATATTAACTTAAAATACTAAAAATGAAAAGTTGTTTTAATATTACAAACGCTTAGATATTTTCCTAAAAACTGATACCAACATCCTATTGAAATAATAAATATTAAACTTTTAAAGATAGAAAACATTATTATGTATTTATGTTGCAACCAGCTATATAAGATCTATGATGCAATAATTCCAGAAATCATTAGTTTTTATGGTATTAAAAAGTTAACTTACGAAGTTCACGATTTTCGGTGTTTTACGCACCTGTACAACGCTTAAAGTTTACCAAGCTTAAGTATAAATTTTTTTTTTTTAAACTAGTTAAATCAATGTTTTAAAAATGATGGTGCAAAAATAATTCTGACACCCTGACACCCATCCACAGTGGTTTTACATAGCAAGTCGAGGGATGTTTTTAATTTTAACTGTCCGAGCGATCACAGCGTGCAGCTGGCGACTACACCGGGTATATATATATATATATATATAGAAATACTAAAAATTTCAATTAGCTATAACTTTAAAATAAGTCTTACCACCAAATTCATACTTCCCCGTCATTTTCAATTAAAAACTAATGATTTCCGGAAATTCATTTTTGCAATATCATTCTTAATTCATTGTAACTTGTAATATACGTATAGATTACAAAAAAAAAATTTAAAAATTCTTCATTATACCTAATATATAAAATAATAATTCATATTATAATTTAATTAGGTACCAAAAAAAATATAACTTCTCAAACACTGTGTTTATAAGGAGCACTGGCGGGAGAATGTATTATAATGTCTACAAACTTGCGGACCAGTTTGAATAGTTAAATTTGGCGAAACTGAAATAGAAAACCAAAGTAGGTACATTGCAGATCACAAATTCTGTAAAATAACATACGATTTATCAATAGACCGTATAGGTACTGAGTATAATATACAAGTTCTATGGATTTATCATAGTAAATAATATATTTTATATTATCTATGGAAATCGTCAATTGTCGACATTCGTCGTCGACGATTAACAATTCTAATAATTTCAGTGAACAAAAAAATAATAAGCTTATATTTATGGACGGTTCGTTAAGCCGTACCTATATATTATAATGTAAGTCTTGACACAAACTCGCAAATTTCATTATGATCGGGTTATTTTTATAAAATTATTTCGATATTGCAGTTCAGAGCGAGATGAAGATGGATGAAGATAGCTGCGTTTCTTCGGCGACGGCGGCACTCTAGCTAGGTTTTACAGGAAGATTTGTACCATCCAGATTTGTACCGTCCAGATTTTTATGGATTTCAAAATTTTATATTCCAGATTTGTACCGTCCAAGTTTTTAGGTTCCAGAATTGTACCGTCCAGATTTGAAACGTCCAGGTTTTTACATTCCAGGTTTATACGCGCTCCCCTATTAGGTATATCAACTTACGAGGAACTTTGTATTATTTTTAAGCTTTTTGACCGAACGAATACAATTTCATTGACATTTATAGAATACGGAACTAAAAAACATTTCATAGGTAATTCAAATGTCAATAAATCACTGAATACGATTCGAAATATTTTAAACATTTTAATATAACGTATAGGAAATGATAGCTTAAACATTTTATAGACATTTTAAATACCTACGCGCGGTTATCAGTTGTTGAATAACAACAAAATGAGAAAATCGTTTTACGAGAATCATACACATCATTGTAAAATTAAAACATTAATTTCTCCCCTAGTACGCTCTAAAATACGAACTAACATAACATAATAGTTAGGTAGGTATGATACATAAATACAAATTAAACATTTTAAATATGAAATATAATATCTGTCATGCTTAGGTCATAAGAGTATTATTGAACGATTTACTACAGCTGTGTGTTATTTTAGAGATGGTATTCGTCAGTCAAGATTTGCCAACTGGGTATAAAATATCATTAGCAGAATGAAATGTGTGAAAGTACTGAAAGTTGCAGTGTTTGAAGACTAAGTATGATAGCAGATTTTGATTCCTGAACGGGGTATATATTTTCTTATTTTTCAGTAAGTTTTTTTTTATTATTGTTAGTTGATCAGGGGATGTATTGCCCGCCACTTTTCTATTATTTGTATTGTAACTGGTGGTATAACACGCTATTCCGGCTATCAATAAAGTCGTGATAAAAATTAGGAAGTTGGTGAGATATGATATTTTTTTAAGTAATTTTTCTGAGTATAGGTAATTCCCTCAATAAATATTTTCACCAATAATCAAGTACGATGACTTGTAGGTAATTAGAGACTGGGTGAATAGGAATTGTATGAAAGGGAAAGATGAAAAAGAGATGTAAGGTTAGAGTAGATATGTTGAGTGTGTGTAGCAGTTATGAGAATGTCAATTATTAGGTGTGTAGACGTGTGTATGGTACAAAGGAGGATATAATAATAAATTAAGCTTTCATATGGGTAGTGTGGGACATAGGCACACATTGGGTGTGAATTTAGGGGGTGCTGGAATAGTTTGTTACACATGTCCATGGGGGGCT
>NC_042494.1:69194330-69195851 GCF_005508785.2 Acyrthosiphon pisum | reverse complement strand
TGAGGTTATGAATAAAATTAAAAATATTTTAGCGGCAAACGAAAATTAAACATCACAATAAATATTATATCGTAATTGAAATTAGAAAACAGAAATATTGTATTATACAGAGTGATTCACCAAGCATGCTCACCCCTATTTTTTCCTCTAATAATTAACTCAAAAACTACCAGTACGAATTTTGATTTTGATACGTCAAAAATTTCAGAAAAATTATCCACTGTATAATTTACAGTTGAAAAGGGGTTGTTCTCATTTGAAAACAGAAGTTTGTATCTCCACTGAAAACTTCTTAAGTAGTAAAAAAACATCTCAAGAATTTAAAAATATGATTTTAAAGTATATTCAAAAATTCCAAAAATCAGATTTTGAATAACTGTATTATTTAGGAAAAAAAGGTGTGAGCATGCTTGCTCCTGTATCATCAGTGGCGCCGAACTATATTTGAAAAGGGGGGGCAAGTAAAAAGTTATACGGACCACCACCCCCGTTTACAAAATAAAAACGCTTGCTACAGTGCTGCATATGAATTCATTAATAGCTTAGGAGTTAGGAACATAATTCATAAGTAGTTTGCTGGGGTACCCACGGACCCCCACGACCCCACCCACCGAAAAAAGGGGGGCGGTCGCCCCTCTTAGGTTATAGGTTCGGCGCCACTGTGTATCATCCTGTATATTTAATAATATAGAGCCATAAATAGATATTAATTTGTAGTTTGTATACGGACATGGAATTATAGAAATAGAAATTATGTTGATACTTCCTGAATAGTAAATTTAGAATTTTGTTTTCACAAACATATTTGTTAGTATATCTTCTAAGGCCGTGGTCCCGACCTTATCTTCTAAGGCCGTGTTGACCACGAACTAAGATAGTATGGACTGGAAACGAACTGGCGGGCGGGTGACGGGGAGCCGGGCCTCTTATGGAATGGAGTAGGCTTGTGCGGGGGGAAATGGGGCAAGTGCGAATGTAGCGCTACCACGGACTAGGATTGAACTATTAGTTATTACTATTATTTAATATTAAAATTTATGTAATACATTTTTGATGTCGTAAAATGGTTTTAAAGGAAAATAGATTCTGGATATTTAAAACGTAGGGTAATAAGTACACATGCATAACAAAAATACGCGATTTATTTATTAACCAAAAAATATTACACTTCCTACTTTAAATTTTAATTATAAAAATACAGACGAAACAGTAAGCATTTAGTTTAAACCAGACTCCCTAAGTCTCCATTTCAAAATTCTGTTTCTGATTGTATTCTCTAATTTGATTAATATTTTAATCTATGTATTAACAAGTTTTGAATTCTTCTTTTTCTTTGCATTATTTTTCATTATCTTAGTTCGTGATATTGACAAAAGCTGAAACACTGAAATGTGCATTCACACAATACTGTTTTAATCGTGAATTCGTGAACAGTTATCATTAATTGGCATGGAAAAAAAAATTCCGAACCAATAAACCACAATAATTTAAAAATGATTTGTGAAATACTGAAATGAATTG
>NC_042494.1:69154366-69194141 GCF_005508785.2 Acyrthosiphon pisum | reverse complement strand
GAGCGTAGTAAATAATTACAATTTAAAAATGCTTGTAAATGATCAGACAAATCCAAAGACACACAAAAGAAAAACCTAACTTATTTACATGGAACCTTGTTTTAAATTTTTAATCCTTAACTATAAAAGTTGAACATTTTATACATTTTCAAATACAAAATAATTATTAAATTTTAAATTTGATAAATTTTATCAAAATTCGAACTTTAAATGCTTATAAAAAAAAATTGTGAGTATGGATTTGCAATATTTTTCAACTGCTATTGTAACAATATATCAGGAACCTTGTATTCAATTTTCGCGCTTTAAAAAAACAAATAAAATTTTACTGACAATTATAGAAAAAAACTTAATATATAACTAGTATCTATATCCGTGGTATCTATCTAGTACTATCTACAACCGTGATTCTGTGTCAATAGCACTTATCATGGGCTTATGACACTTATCAATAATGATAACTATCACGACTAATCATGCGGCAGGACGGGAAATGTGAAAATATAATATGAAAACATAATATTTCACGCAAGATTCAAGATTTAAGTCTATAACATATTATAAATTTAAAGTAGCCGGCACGTAAATCTTAAATCGTAGTTTATTATTTATAATGTCAATCATATCGTTTAAAGGATTTAGTTATGTTGGTAAATTTGTTAAAGTACCGATTGTTCAGTGTTTTTTAGCACGAAATGCATCGATTAAAAATGAAGTACAAGATATTGATGTTGTCACAACCACCGCGGAGAAAACTTTGTCAGAAGGTGAAGTGAAAGCAATATGTGACAAATCTCGCTTGAACCATGGACATCGCAATATGGTGAATGGTCGTCTACCTTATGACAAGCCCGTGCATAGATACCACAACACAGTAAAATACAAAAGAAGAATGTATGGCCGGTATGGTGAGGCCAGTAATGTTTCGCCAGGCTTGGCATGGCCAACAGCCGAAGACTTGGCGGATATAAGAGAGTATGAAAGTTTAGCCTATCCGTTGACCATTCAAGAGATGCAAAAAAATGCATTAGAGCTTATAGAAAGTGAACGTCAAGAAATTCAAACTAATCAGCAAAGAATTGATAACAATATGAAGAAATTAAACGGTTGGTTAAAAGAAGTCAAAGAAAAGTCTGCAAAAAAATTACTCGAGGCACAACAAGCTAAAGAAAAGAAAGAAAAACTCATTGAAGAAGTGAAAAAACATTTTGGTTATAAGATAGATCCAAAAGATGACAGATTTAAAGAAATGCTGGTCAAGAGGGAAAAAGAAGAGAAGAAGAAAGTTAGAGAAGAAAAGAAAAAAATCCGTGAAGAAAAACTCTTGAATTATTTAGACTCAAAAGCAAAATAAATAATAGTTACAAAAAAATTATTTTTGAATTTTATTAATGTAAAACTAAATATATATATGTATTAATTAAATAAGATATATTGTTTTTATTCTTTTTAATAATTTCCAACATTAATGAATGTACTCAGAGATAGGCTTAGGTTCAAAATTTAAGGCATAGTCGGTTATGATTATGTTGTAACTTATAAGAAATGTTATGAACTTGTAAACAAATTGATACATAATCATGTAAGTATTAATAATTATATATTTATAACTATCTACAATTAAACAATTTAGGTCTTTATTTCTATAGCATAATATAAATATTCAATCCAAGGATATGTTTTATACTATGGTCTATGATCTTTGGAAACTAGCTGGTTGTTTATTACATATTATTTTTCAATGTTTAAAATTTGTGATTAGCTGAACAGAACTTGTTATTCATCACTAGCACTGGGATTTTGATGCAAACATATTTCTTTCTGGTGTTTTAAAACGTAGGTCCGTAAGTATAAAATGTGTTTTAGGTGATACTGATTATTATAAAATAATTTTGTTTTTGCATTTTTTGACAAAATTTTAATCTTAAATGTATTTTCTTAGTTTTTAGAGCATTTTGTTCAGAAAGTGAACAATTGTTGTGATTAAAAAGACTTTGACAAACTGCTGACGGTATAAATAATAAATTATATAGCACGACAATTATTATTGTTGACAATTTTATCATAGCTTATCATATCTAAGCCTTTCCTCTTAAATTATCACCATTATATACCTATTATGTTTTTTTATTTTTATCACACCATACATACATACAAGTTATCGTCAATAACAATTTTATCACAAAAATCATTTAGTCATTTTATCATAAAATACACTACTGTAGTAACATTTAAAAACAATTTTAGCTATAATAAATACATTTTTATTCATTTTTAGAGTTTTTTAAGTCAATGTTGAACTTTTTTAGGAATTTTTAGGGCTTTAAAATAATAAAATCCCAGCTATATTGATACAGATTTTCTGTATTGTAGAAATGACAAACATTAAGTTAGTGTGATATACTATAATATTATTATATACTTATGTTTTAGGGTAACTGTTTGAACTCAATTTAATGAAGATTCATACCACTGGGTTCCTCCCATCAGGGACATTAGTTTGATAATACTTTTGTTGGACTTTAAAATCCAAACCAAACTACAATGTTTGAGTTAATTTTGAACTTTTTTTTATAAAATAAAGAGTGAACTAGTTACCTAACATAATAATATAGCTAACCGCACATTGATAATATCATGTTAATTTAATTTAAAAAATATTTTCAGGCAATGAAAAATTAATATAAAATACATTAATCGAAACACTTTTTTTTTTTAAATATTTATACAAATAAATTAAAGTTTAATAATATTTGTCTTTACACTGTAAGAAATCAATATTCTGATTGGTAATCATGACAACTGACGCATAGTTTAACTATACTATTTGTATTAGCGTACAGCCATCGAAGTTCAGTTTCAACAGGTGCTAATGCTTATCTTTGTACCTACTATATAATTCTAGCAGTTGCAATTGCACCACTGCATATTATTTTAAATACTAAATACTAGATACTATATTATACGGTTTGCCTAGTTTTATATAATACTCACAACTCATTGACCAATATCCATTATTATAGGATTTGATCCATTATACCATCAGACATGACTAAATTATAACATTAGTATTAAACAGCAAACATCAATTGGAACAATATTATTTTTCCATTAGTAAATTAAAAACAATTATTGTAATTTTATGTTGATTATGGTGTTTATTAATGTTAGAATTCAGAAACATTAACCAATCAAAAAAGTGATTTGAAAACTAAACGCAATTTAATATGTCATATCATATAACATAATCACGAAGAACCAGGAAAGGAATATTAATTTTATAACTTACGTTATTATTATAATTAAATTTTTGCAAGGTAAAACTTCATTGAAAACTACTAGAAGGAAATGTATTTAGTTAATATATCATATTAATAAATGTAATTATTACAAAATAATAACATACTTTAAACGTTTGAATGATGTAGTATTATTATTATTATTATTATTATTTCCAATTCAGTATTATAAATGTAAAAACGTGTACAAAATTAAACCAATAGTCTTTCAATTTCAGTCTGAACTTGTTGTATTTGTGGCCGTAATTGTGAACCTTCATCAGTGGTAATAGAACACGCTATAACTGGCCTTGAAACACCGCATGCTCGACCTAATGCTGTAAAAAATAAAAATATTTGTGAATGTGATAAATAGATAATTAATTCACAATACAAACCTTGTTTTGATCTAATAAAAACATAGGGCACATTTTTGTCTTCACATAACAATGGCAAGTGTAATAAAATTTCTAAAGGTTCTGCATCTGCAGCACAGACAATGAATTCAGAAATACCTCTGTTTAATGTTTTAGTGGCTGAAAATCATAATACGAACACTTAGCATATTATCAAATAAAGACACTTATGAAAATAATGACCTTCATTTGCTCCTTTACGTAATTGCTTATAGTTCATTGCTTGTTGAACCAAGTTCAAAATTTTTGTGGTCATCTGTTGGTCAGCCAAAGGATATGCTTTAGGGTTAACATCTAACGTGATGCTCTGGTCGTCCATTCTAAAATATAACACAAATATTATATTATTTACTGGTTTACTGCAATACTAGAGTAATACGTGACTGTCGAAATAATCGAAAATATACACATAGACATCGGGCATTCACACATTAATTCCGATTCTAAACAAAGATTTTGCTCGATTAATGCCGTTTTCTGTCTGCACACAGGAGCCGGTAGTAAAAAAACACCCTAAGATCTCGTGTCATATGACGTCAGAATTTTCCTATAAGCCATAACCGAAGGGTAAACATCACCTACTTTTGACGAAATTCGTGCCAAATGTCACTAGAAGAAACGTCAAGTCGGCAGCAATGGTAATGAACCGACGGTCGTCGATATCAAACACAACAACGACCACCGGCACGACACGCCCGTCTTATCCAGCACGTGTCGTGTGATCGGTGAGAGACCAGCGCCCAGGTCAACGCAATTTGGACCGCTCGTGTCCGGATGGCTGTCCATACGACAGACATCACGACGAGCAGGTAAACCGGCAAAATATCGTTTGCTCATCGACACGTGCGTTTCGCTCCCACGATCCTGCACGTGTAAATCCGAATTTCGGTGGCCGATCGAAGTCAATTTCGATGTCGAACACGAAACGCGGGTGATTATTGTCGACGTGAGTACTTACTTAGAATAATTCCTTTGGACCTTGTACGAAATATTATTCAACACAGCGTCGGCGTCGGCAACGGAAAATTTACTTTTTGTGTTTACGATTACGAATATCGCGCTAACGAGTAATGTTAACGCATAATAGGTTAGGTTGGACTTCACATGAGGGGAGGGGATTGTTTACTGTATTCGACGGTGGTATATATTTCCTATGGTGGTAACGTGGTAGGTAACAAGATTGAAACATTTTTGAATGATCATGGAGTAAAATAAAGATCGTCATTCATGCCAAGATATATTGATGTCTCCCACCACAGACTTCTATACTACTATATAGAAGTCTGTGTCTCCCACGGACCTCGGTCATTGTAAAATGTAAATATTTATTATGAATGTAATAGACAATGGTCAAGTATTATGATATACATAAATAGATACATATATATATACAGACGAATTGCGGACATTTCCCCCCCAGACATTTTCCCACCGGCTATTTTCGGCGTAGTAGGACATTTTCCCCCCGATAAATTTTTGGATGCGGACAATTTCCCTCCCATTTTTTTTGGTTTTTTATATTTTTAATTATTTACCTTCGAATATATAATTATTATTTTTAACACATATTTTTTAGCTTTTGTTCATATTTATTTATTTTTAGTTTTGTAAAAACTGTGCGTTAACTAAAAAGTCTTTAATCTTAATTTCAATAAAAAAATAACAAATAATATTTAAAACAAGTTAAGTAAAAATATAGTTTTAAATAAAAGTAAAATAGTAGTATACTAATATTGAATTAGATGGGTAACATTTAAATCTAAAATTGTGTCCAAAACCCAGTAAATTACTAAGACTATTAAGATAACATTCTTATACAATCTTACATCGTCATGACTCATGAGCATCCAGCATTCAAATATTTGGATGTTCATTGAAGCACTCCAGAGATCAAATTCACTAGCAAATATTAAATTATTAAATATTCAAACAGGTAGTTTTTACAAAAAAAAAAAAAAATATGAAAAAAGACTAAAAAATATGTGTTAAGGAATAAAAAATGAATCACAAATAAAGAATTTTTTACAAATACTGTTTCATTTTTATGCCGAAATTTTTAGTATTAGTTATTTATTATATTTTGTTTATACAATCTTTTTTATTTTTATGCCGGATTTTTTGGCCAGTTGTATTGTACTATATTATATTATTTAGACAATATCTTACTTAACTTGTTTTAAATATTATTTATTATTTTTGTATTGAAATTAAGATTAAATACTTTTTAGTTAACGTACAGTTTTTACAAAAATAAAAAAATAAATATGATCAAAAGCTAAAAAATATTTGTATATTAAAAAATAATTTTAATTTTATATTTGAAAGTAAATAATTAAAAATAAAAAATAAACGGAGGAAAATGTCCGCATCAAAAAATGTATCGGGGGGGGGGGAATGTCCTACTACGCCGAAAACAGTCGGGGGGGGGGGGGAATGTCCGGATACCGTACAGACATACAACAGTAATCACTTGTTAATTCGAAATTCAGGGGACCGAGTTAAAAATTCGATTTATAAAGGTTTTCGATTTACTGAGTGTTCGAATAGGTATAATCCTCGATCACTTTTTTTTTGGTTGGCTATCGACAAACACTTGTACTTTACGCCCGACCCGTATTGCGACTGACTACGTTTTATTCGATTTCAACAACGGTTTACCCCAGGACTTATTCTAAGGATTTTTACCTACTGCCCAAACACACTGAAGTTTATTTCATGAAATGAACTATAACATTATAACTAAAACATGTCAATATTATACTTTTGCTTTTTATACCTACTTATTAGATATTATTAATTACAATTTTACAATAGTAAAATAGAATTAAAATATCTAAATAATGAAAATATATTTTATATATTTACAATTTTCTTTTTTTTTGAATGATTTGTATCCTCCTTTTCTAGGACATCGTTGTGTAAGACCTAAGGAGTGAGGATTCAACGATTGATCAAAAATGCCTTTAAACCAACCTTGTTCTCGTGCTTTGGAAGTTTCTTTTAATCGTCAGTTTATTCATAACAAAGATGCAGGTTTTGGATCCCATAATGTTAAAGGTGGCATGTTAAAGTGGACGAACAAATATTCATTTTCTGTTTCAACTTTAAGACTTTGACGATCTGAAGATTTTTAAATATTACTCATACTTATGAGACAGCAATTCTTTTGTGTATATTATTTGTTTAGAATATAGATAGTTTACAAATTTACAAATTTCGGTACCAATCGACAATAACTTAACAATTTAAATAGAAAAGCCTTAGAAGTAATTTATGAATGAATAAAAAAATATTTAGGTAAAAGCGCATATAAAAATAGTTATTTACGACTAGAAAAAGTTCGGCTCAAACGTTTTTATAAATACTAATATTTTTATAAGAATTACTTTTAAAAGTAAAAGATAAGAA
Source organism: Acyrthosiphon pisum (assembly GCF_005508785.2). Classification (NCBI taxonomy): domain Eukaryota; kingdom Metazoa; phylum Arthropoda; class Insecta; order Hemiptera; family Aphididae; genus Acyrthosiphon; species Acyrthosiphon pisum. The sequence goes on along the minus strand of NC_042494.1, from coordinate 69,187,039 downwards.
TAGGCTTAAAAATCGACTATAAAATATACGGCCCTAAAGCTACTAAAGTATAATTTGTCAATAAATAATAATCAAAATTATGAAAAATAATAAAATAATTATTCACATGTACCGATCGCGATGTACCTCTTCAAATTTGATATTATAGGAAATAGCTACACACCCTATACACTCATGAAAGACTGGAACGTTTTGACGAAAGTTATAGATATAATAATGAAATTAGGTGCATATAATACCTTTTTCGTTCTATATCATAATATATAATTTACTAGAAACCAAAGATAAAATAATTGGTGGTTATTCCATTTTTGAATTTCGTATCCGTGCGCTTTAATGTGTGCACAGTGCACAATGGTCTATGTGGTCGCGATAAGCTTAATCGATAACATAGATGGTACCTAATCGTAATTTCGTATTTCTATTTCACAGATTAATCAATCATAGAAGTAGCAAAGATTATAAACTACACAATTATTACTTATTAGGTACTAGGTTAAGTTTATAAATTACACAAATTTCAAATACTCAGTAGAAATTCAATCATTCTATAAGAAAAATTATATTTTTTTAAGGTGCCTATATGCATAAAGTTAACTACCCGTTTGATTTTTCCTACTGCCCAATTTGGGCCCTACTGCCCGTTAGAATAAGCCCTGGTTTACCCATCGCAGAGGTTTATTTTGGTAAAATAATACGAATTAAAGTTTAGATTAGATAGGTAAGGCACATAGTATCATTAACGATATTCCGACGTAAGTTCGACTAACCATTGATTAAAGTATGATCAACGTTGAATAAACGTACATGTATAACGAAAAACATACGAGTATACCTATACTGTGTACGTACTGTAAACGTAAAATATATGTAGATCATAAACCATATTTATTCGACTTGCCAATGATCAAAGGTGAAATTATGGCCGAAATTTGCATGCAGAACGAATGCGATGTTATATGCGTTCAAGAAACCCACCGAGATCAAAATAGTATCCGCCCGAAGATTAAGAACATGAAACTAGTAATAGAAAGACCTCATAACAAATATGGTAGTGCCGTCGGGCATGATTTAAAAATTCTTTCAACTTTTTGTTAAAATTATTATTACTCTGAGAACAGACTACACTGACCACAACGACATAGAAATCCTAACCATAGAGTTGACAAACCGTACAATTACATCAATATATAAACCTCCAGGTATCCCTTTCCAGTTCATCAAACCTAAGAACTTCGATAGCCAGAACACACAGATAATAATAGGAGATTTCAACAGCCATAGCGAATATGGGGATATGCGGACACAAATGAAGATGGAGAGGCGGTGGAGAAATGGGCTGAAGCTAACGAACTATCACTAATACACGACCTAAAGCTACCTTATTCTTTCAATAGCGGTAGATGGAGGAGGGGATACAATCCAGATATAATATTCGTGAGTAAAAATATTAGACAACAGGCCACCAAAAAGTTAACAAACCCATTCCTCGCTCACAACATCGCCCAATATCGTGTGAAGTCCTGGCTAAAATCAAACCCATTAAAGTTCCTTTCAAAAGAAGATTCAACTTCACAAAGGCAAACTGGCCTGCTTTCTCAAGGGATTTAAACTCCGAGTTAAAATCAATTCCCGCATCCCACACCCAGTACGACTCCTTTATTGAAATAGTCAAAAAAGTTTCAAGAAACCATATTCCGAGAGGCTGTAGAGTAAACTATATTCCTGGCCTATCCTCGGAACAATCCGAAGAGTATGAAACATACGCAGCACTTTTCAATATAAACCCCTTCAGCATTGAAACTTCTGAAAAAGGTGAAAGACTCATGCAAACAATCGCTGAGACAAAGAGGATACACTGGCATTCACTCCTAAACGAAATGGATATGAAGCATAGCAGTAAAAAGGCGTGGGACCTTATTAAAAGACTTGACGGCGATCCCACAAAATCTCATAACACAAGGTGGCTACTCCTAAACGGCAAGACCAATAAAGAGAATTCTAAGGGCAAAACGAAGAACCATTCAAGAATTAACAAAAAAAGGAGACCACAAACATCAATACTAACAAGTATGTTTTCGAAAGAAGAACTAAACCGAACAATTAAAAATCTTAAGAACAGGAGAGCTGCAGGTTTGGACGATATTACGACGGAACAGATTAAGAATTTTGGACAGGGCGCCAAGAACTGGCTTCTTGACTTCTTCAACGAAATTGTTAACACCTACCAGATCCCCAAAATATGGAGCAAAGCAAAGATCATCGCACCCCTAAAATCTGGGAAGGACCCCGACGATCCCAAAAGTTACCGCCCAGTCTCTCCCCTATGCCATCTGTACAAACTTTTCGAAAGATTAATCCTAAACAGACTAGGCCCCATTGTAGACAACAAACTCATTAAGGAGCAAGCGGGCTTTAGGCCTGGTAAATCATACACAAGCCAAATTCTCAACTTAAATTAATATATAGAAACTGGTTATGAAGAAAAAAAGATTACGGGCATAACCTTCATAGACCTCACAGCGGCCTATGATACCGTAAACTACAATTTACTTCTGGAAAAACTATGCAAACTCACTGATGACCGTAGACTTGTTAAAGTTGTTGAGGCATTACTTCGAAACAGACGGTTTTTTGTAGTCCTGGAGAGTAAAAAGATCAGCTGGACAACCCAGAACAATGGTCTCCCCCAGGGCACCGTATTGGTTCCAATACTATGCAACGTCTATCGAACGACCAACCTATTCCAACACAACCAGATGAAAAATCCTTTTTATATGCAGATGATGTGGCTCTGGCAATCCAAGGTAATAACTTTGAGGAAGTAGAACGTAAGATGAATACTTATCTTCAGACCATGCTAGAATATTACCAGAAAAACCACCTAAAACCTAACCCAGATAAGACTCAGATATGTGCCTTCTACCTATGTAACAGACAAGCACATCAGAAACTTAAGATCACATGGCAAGGAAAAGAACTTGAACACACTACCTTCCCCTGCAGGTAACAATTTTGAGTGGCCAACGTGGAGAGCAAATTTTCCAAACAAATATGTAAATAGGTATGCTTTTCAAGCACAGCAGGCTATGATTTTACGACATTTTAAGCATCAAGTAATAATTTTGAAATACTTTCAGTCAATTATGTAGGTTGTAGAACAAATATACATGTAATCAAGAAGTAATTAATGAATAAAGAAGTTATTATAGCTTCTTTACTGTATTTATAATTAAAAAAGGTGGGTAAGTGGATGTCGCTCTGCTGTACAGTAGGTTACAAGTGGGTCACTGTATATGGATAGTATTAAATTTGAATTCAATGATATAATATATCACTGTACATAAGAAAAACGATTCTAAGCGGAGACAGTTTGTCATTCTAGGTATTAGACATACCTATTATAGGTAGGTATACTTATCTATAGTATTAAAAAAAAATTGACCTATAATAGGTCTTAATAATAAATTCCAAATTAATCATATCACAATATCCATCAGGTAACGCGTTATACATCAACAACAAACCGTGGTACTATCATAGATATATAATAGTATACTTGCACCAACGATATTCACTTTCCAATCGAACAAGATACTGAAGTTGAAAATCGAAGCATTATTTCGACTACTTATCGTGTATACAGACACACAAAAAAAAAAAACATACATCATTGTAAAATCAATACATTCATCGTTCCACTCAGAATCTAAAAGATAAAAACAATATTTATTTTAATATACTTTATGTAGATAAAATAGGGATAATCATAAGAGTAAGAGTAAAATACAATTTGCAGTAAAATGTTTTAATTAAAAATTAAATTAAACTAGGTAAACATATTTATTTTGTTATTGCTTAATATAAAAAGGACTATTAAAAAAAATAGTTATACAATTTGTTAATATGCACATTAGATGTATGACAAGCCAATAAACATTTTTGATAACTTTTAATTAATGTTTTTAGCTTTTCACGGTGATTCATTCCATGTTATAGGCTTGCGTTCATTTGCTGATGAATCACTAGTTACACCACTCGGTCCAGCAACAGGAGATTCCTCACGGACAGCTTCATTATCTTTGCTGGGCGAAGAGGACACTGAAATTATTTCCTGATCATGATCTTGATCAGGTATATCATCATTTTGAGTTTCTTCAATATCTGAATAATAAAATAAACAATTAAGTAATTTTTTTTAACAAAGTATACATTTAGATGTTAGTACCATGAATTGATTTGATTTCAATGGTGTCTTCTTCATTTTCAGATGATAAAATTTCAACTGTTTCTTGTTCTAAATAATTGATTAATAATTTTAATTTCAAGATACATATTTTTTTTTTTAGGAATTAAATGTAAATTAATAATTCATTGTGATTTATTATTAATTTAAAATGTATAAAGTTATTAAAAAAAACTTAAATATTTATAAAAGTAGTTTATCTAATTTAAGTCAAATGAAATAAAAATAAAATCATAAAATTACCCAAATCAAGTGTGTCTGTTTCTGCAGTTTCAGTTGATTGGGAAACTCCAACTGTGTCCGAACCATCGCTTGAGGGTCCTTTATAAAAAAATCACTTAACATTTAGTTATTTAAATAGGATATGTTATTTTTATTTTAAATAACTTTTATATTATAATAAAATAAAAATAATTCATAATCAACTTAATTGGTTAAAGGTGGTACATACCAGCTCGAGGTTCTATTGGAGTAGAATCACTTTCATTCTGTCTTGATTCTGCATCTGAAGTTACATTATCAGTATTCTTAGTTTCTTCACAAGTCTAAATATATATTATTTTAAAAACAAAAATTATTAATCAGAACAAAAATCAAGGCTATGTCAAGAAATAACAAGTTATTACCGCCGAAGAAACAGGTGTGTTTTGAAATTCTTGAAAATGAATAAGTTCTGGCGAGTCTTCTTCAACAATAGCCATAGCAGTAGCTTCAGCATTTGATGAATGTTCTGGTGTATTTTCTCCTGTTACTAAAAAAATATGAAACCATATTTATTATTACTATTTATTTTACAAGCATTAAGCTTAATATAGTACATTATATTGATTACAGATATATAAATACAAAATGGTAATTCTGTTAATAATAAATTACAAAAATAAGCTTAACTAGGTAAATAGGAATACAAACTGAAATGTAGCTATAGTGCATTTTATAGCAACTGCAACTCGACACTAACGCGTCTCGTGGAGTTTTTTCATTAGGGTTTCTAAAAATATTGTGAAATAATACGAGACAAATTTTAAATTAATACCGAATATTTAACTCATTTTTTCGATGAGAGTTTGAAAACCTTGGGTTTAAGGCAAAACTGCCAAGAAGCGCGTTAGCGTCTAGTCACAGTTGCTATGAAACGCACTAGAGAATAATATATACTTTATAGTGGTGTGCATAACCCAGGGACATAATTCAATGTGTTTCTATGAGTAGGCTTATCAAAGATATCAATATCAGGAACTATTTTTTGGAAATTTAGATACCAATAATCATAATGTATCGTTTAATATATTAATAATCAAAATATATTGTACAATATTGAATACATTGTAATCTAAATTAATCTTTAGTTTTTAATTAATGGCCACCAGCCATGGGGTATTTGGGTTACCAAGACCAAGTGAATTTAACGCCAAAAACTTGTTTAATATATTTTTAAAAAAATTTGTTTATTAGTCATAGAGATATTGATAATTCAAAATATCAATACCTAAATTTTTATTTCAATATCGCGATTATTTAAAAAAATATTGTTGAAGAAAGCCTAGTCTGTAGAATAGTCCCAACTGTAATTAGTAGGAAGAACAGAATATACAATAAATTATAAAAGGAATTTTAAACCATGTGAAACGGGGAGGAACTTAAAACATAATGTAGTTAGCAAAGAATATAATATACGCTGTAAATACTTAATAAAATTGAAAAAGTACTTTGTTCCGTTTCTTCATTTTGAATATCATTGGTTTCATTCATATTATTAGTGTCAGCAGTACATCCTTGGCTTGTTAGGTCAACTTCATTATTTTCATCTGTTGCCTCACTTGTCACCTCCATATCTGTACTTGCTTCAACTTCCTACAAACATCAATGAAAATGCAAAATATAATTAATATTTCATTTTTAGCTATAATTAAAAACCCAAAAATCTATTGGTGTTATAATATGTTAAATAAAATAGTAATCTTATCATAAACAAATCATGATATTAAATAATAAATTGTATTAAATGTTAAACTATATTATAAAATATATTAATTAAATTTTAAATTTTAAATGCCAGGTACCTGTTCGGCAAATACATTCTTCTACATATTTTCAATTTTGTTTTATTAAATAATAAATTGTACACGTATATAAATATTTTCACTATTTTCACTTGCATATTAATACTCATTAATCAATATAATATAATATATTATTATATATCTAATTTAATCCATCTTTCGTTAGTGTCATTTTTATTCTATCATTACTATAAGACTAGTTAATTATCAAAATGTTTTGAGTGCACATACTTTATTATTATCTTGTGGATTACTCTCTAGACCAGTATATGAATTGCTAACTTCTGAATCTCTTTGAGAGGATGTTGGTGCTTCATATTCCATTTCTCTACGGTTTTCTTCTCTAGGCATAAACGATTTAGATCTCTTCATCTAAAATATAAAATAAATTGTGTAGTGAGCAGTATGACATATGATAATACAACATAAAGTAAAATTACTCAATTAACATAAAATGTTTTACTGTAAGTTACTTATGCCGGGGTACATGAAAAATTAATTAATTTGATGGTTTAACAAAATTGTATGGACCAATCATGAGCCACTAAATCATGTTTAAGGACTATTTATTGGTTAAATGTTTAATGATTGTTCATGCAACCTGACACTAAAATGTCTAATTGCCATTCAGTGGAATGAATGATGATAATTCTTTATAAATAAAACATTTTGTTACTATTATTATTTTTAATTCAAATTAATTTGTAATAATAAATTAAATATTAACTTGGAATGGATTTAAAAAAAATATTTATTCCCTAAGAATAGCTATGGTACATTTAGCAAAGATTATCAATTGATAAATTGTAAGATTTCAATAATGTTGGTTTTTAGTCTAATCTAAAATCAGTTAGTATTTTGAAATATTAAACAAATTAATTCATTGATTAGCATAATATTATTTTTAATGTAACAGTAAAACAAATATTTACATATGAAGTCACGAGGAGATCAGCTTTTCGTTTTCTTTGAGAGCTGTTAGAGTGTGTTGTAGTGTCCAGAGAGGAACAGCTAGGTCCACTAGTACAAGCTGTGACAACAGATGGTTCTGATTCTGTTGAAGGACCTGGAGCTGAAGAACTAGCAATATTACTGTTACTACTTTCCATCGTCTGACCATTTTCATTTTGCACACTGTATCTAAAATACATTATTACATTAAATGAAATTCAAAATACCTTTTTTTTTAATTGTTAAATATCTTTCACCTGTCTATTTGACTTTGTGAAGGAGATACTGTTGACACAGATACAGTAGTTGGTTGTGAAACAGTTGTTTGTACTTGCTCCCTGCCTTGCGGTACCACCAAAGCTATACTGATGGCGGGACTTGCTTGTGCAGCAGTAACGCTTGGAGCTGCTGCACTTCCTATCACCTGTTGAAGTGGTAAGATTGATGGGGGAGTAGTGGCAGTAGTTTCGTTAGAATCAGAAACTGTTGGTGTTGATTCAGAACCCTAAAACATTCAAAATTATCAAATGTATAATATATACATACTTAAACATATATATGAGTTATTGAATTGTATAAATAAACAATGTACTTCAACATGTTGTACTAAAGTACTGCTTGTTAAATGACGGCTTTGTGCTGTGCTATTAGCTTCTGAAGAGTCTAAAGCATTACCTCCACTGCTACTGATATCAACAGACTGTGGCTGTTGTGGATGAACAGTAATAGTTGTACTACTACTAGTTCCACTCATTGAACTGAAATATTAAAATGGTTTTATAATATGTGTAAACAATAAGTATTACATAATAAGTTTTGTTTTTCATTTCTAAATAAGTATAATCAAACTAATATAGTAAAATATAAATTTTTTTAATAATAAATATTAATAACAATTATCTAAAAAGAGAACTTTAAGTAACTATAAGAAGTTGCACCTTTGGCTTGACGTGGACGACGTTTGACTAGTAGGTAATACTACTACGCTTCTAGGTTGCATTGTCATTGGCTTTATACTAGCCAATGGTGTTTCTGCAGCTGCAGATCGCCATGGGTTAACTGTAACAGACTGGTGTACCTAAAAATAATTTTAGCAAGTTTAATGCATTAGTATTGTTTAACTAAAACAAAAAATATATTTTATAATATAATATTAAGCATACTTACAGTTTGTGGCTTATTAACTGCAGGTCCTAAGGGTTTAATGTTAGCTGTAGGAGGTTCAATGGCCAGTTTATCAGGGCCAGTACTAGTAGATGGTTTTACCTAGATAAAAATGATTGCGTTAGGTAAGCATTCAACACTCAATATGTTAATTTAATTTTTAAAGCCAAAACTACAAAATATAAAATTAATAAATATCTTGTTGTTAATTAAAACTTAAGCCACTAAACTCACATAGTGGTAGTAAAAATTAATTAATCATAGCATACGATATATATAACATACCTGTTGATTTGAAAATTGTCTCATCAAAGCTGTAACTCTATGATTTAACATTTGTATATCATGAGACAAGCGATCTTTTTCTGCGGTAATCTGTTCTTTTTCTGTAGTTAGTTTGCGATTTTCCGCTTCTAAACGAGAGATTTGAACTTGAAATTCCTGCATTTGGCCACCTAACAAAAACATAAAATTATTATTTTAATTTATTTTATTTAGCGCGTTAAAAAAATATAAATTAACTTAGGGTAACCTCAAGTCACAAATATTATATTATAATTATAAATGTATAGTGTAACAAAGGCACCTACCAATTTCTGCATGATCTAATCGGGCGATTAAGCCATCGCGTTGTTTTTTGGTTGTATCAAGTTCTCTAGTAAGATTTTGAATTCTACTCCTAACATGTTGTAAAAGCTGTTTCGCACGCAATTCTTTATCTTCACTTTTAGCTTTTGTATCTTTTACCTCAGATCTTGCAGCATTTAAGCCAGCTTCAGCTTCTAGAACCTATAAGAAAATATATATCAATGTAGAATTACACAATCAGTTTTAATTTAATACTGAAAAGCCAAATTTAAAAATATACATAAAAATAAGGTATCAACTATTGCTGAAATTATACTAAATAAATCTTAACTTGCATTTTTTTCACATATAAATATTTTTTATCTTTAAAATATAACATTTTTATAAATTAAAATAATGAACTGGCTGGCCTGGTAATAGTTCACTATTACTAGATTTCAGTATAGTAAACTCGCGGATTATCAATGGAATAGTGCCACCCTACTCCGTTAATAATCCGAGAGTTTACAGTACATATTGTATACATAATACATAGATCAAATGAACACCATTGAAAGTTTAGTATCAATTTATTATTGAACTTAAGTTAAAATTAGATATTTACATATACCTACATTATTATTTTATTATACATTATTATTATTAGCTGTACCCTGCACTCGTTGCTATACCAACCATTAGAAATTTAATTTAAAAGAAACTTGTTAAACAATATTTAATTTGTTTTTTTTATCGTTTTCTTCTAACAAATTTTTGTAAAATTGTGATGGGTTGATGCTTTGAAGAAGAATGATTGGCATGCCAACTTTCAATGTTAAACCATGCGACGACATGTCTGGAAAATCCAGTGAATTCAAATACTCAGTTGGATAATTGACAACTTTGTCTTAATTTATTACAGTATATGATTAACAGATTGTGCTTTGCCTAGTATTTGGTTTTAAATACTGAAATTGATGACATCGTTGTTTGAGGATGCTATACATTGTGTGTACTGAGATTTACTAATAATTTTTGCAGTTCTGTGAAACAATTTGTTTATGGTTGATGTGATTTTACTTAATTTTATTTACAATGTGTTACATTCTGTGGATTCAGTCATTGCTATTTTGCCATCTAACAAATTTTTTTGCAAAATATTCATGTTGAGGTTTTACACGTGTATTACTCTTCAGTAATTTTCTGTAAGCGTTGCCATTAAACCAATGATTTTAGACATGCATTAAATTCATCAGCGAGTGTTGAACATGGTATAGTTTGTCAAAAATCAACAGCTGTTAATTTTATATTTTAATATTACAAATAAGATCAATTGTTATGTTAAATACTTAGTCAACATATTATTTATACATTATTAATTACGAAAAATACTAAAGTGGTTACTTATTTGTTTTTAATTAAGTATACTATTATTACTTCTACACTTCTACGTCCTGTCACATAGTTAAAAAATATGTTGACTAAATATTTAACAATACAATTGATCTTATTTGTCATCATAGGTATTTGTAATATTATAAAATGGCATTTCACTTAGTTTTTATATTATATCACGTCTTTTAAAGATTTAATCATTACTAAATTTATTTTTTTTTAAACTTAGTTTTGTTTTACACGGTGTTTTTGGTGTGATAATATATACAAACGATTGGTCTAGTATTAAATGTATACAATATTTTCAATAAAATATCCATATTTTATTCTCATCAACCACTGCCAACTTTATGGTTTAAGTCAATAACCACACCTCCATAGAGGTCGATATATCACTTTTACACTCGCACAATGTAAAATCCTTAATTCAGAACACGGCAACACACATCCCCCTATCAATTCCTTAATATCTTCCTGAACATTTTTATACAATTGTCTCTGTTGTATTAAAAATTTGGTAATTTTCTTTTATGCCATTGCTTTTCACTCTTTCAGTCTTATTCGCTTTTACCGGGATTTTTAACACGACAACATCTGCAAACATAACATCAGGCACCACGGCACGTTACCCTATATATCTTTTGTAATCTAGTCCCTGACTAACCGTAACAACTCAACGCTAAACCCTGGTGCACACCTACTCTGTTTCTTGTCCTTTGAGTATATCCTCTATTACTATAACATACAGCCTCCTGCCTCAGTACTTCTTTTTTCCTTAACCCCGTCATTGTTGCACATGTAAGTACACATATAACATATTGAGCGTCAGTCGTTTAAAATGTTTTTGAACTCATCTGATACTATAAATAACTTCAAATGACATGTTAACAAATATTTATAAAAAAAATTATAGCGCTATTTGTTGTTCCTAAACAGTAATCAATTATCATTTGACAAAGTCAAGAGTACCGATGTAAGGAGCACACTACAAGTACATGTGTGTCCTACAGTAATGATAAAAACATTACTAAAAAAATGAATACAATTTTAGCTTTTTATTTTTGTTTGACAAACTTTTAATAGAACATATATAATATACTTTTTATTAAAGGGTAAAAATAGACATATTTCTATGATTTTTGAATGTTTTAATTTTATTGAGCAATATTAATAATAATAAAAAAGTAACATGTAATCGTTTGTGCAATCGTGTTGCAAAACAAATGTATACCAACAAAAGGTTATCATCCACACCAACACTTCTCATAGAACTCTTATATGTCGTATAAATCTTTAAATATCATACAAATTATATATATATATATTTTTTACTGTACCTAGTTCTTCTCAAGTTATCTCATACAAAATATCGGTAAAATTGTTAATCATCCTGGCATAAACATAAACATTTCCAGGATAATAATCTCTATGAAATGTATAGCATGTTAAGAGGACGTGATACCCGCATGTGTAGTCTCCGTCTTACAAGTGCGTAACATAGCAAATTTTACGCTCATAATAATCTTATCTTTAGATTTTATAAGAGGTCAATTCACTCTAATTTTTAAATTAACGGAGCTACACGTGTTCTGCTGTGCGTAAAATTTGCTATGTTATGCACTTATTAGACGGAGACAACACATGCGAATATCACGTCCTCTTAAACCTTTTTAAAAAGAGTATAGAATTATTAATAGAATTAATATTTACCTAATTTTAGTTCTATTTAAAAAAGTTACATTGTATATTAATTAATTTATAATTTAAAACTATGTTATTTTGTAAATCATACTGAATTACTGAAGCAAAATAATAAATACTTACTTTAGCTTTATGTTCATTTATTATGGATTCACATTCAGCTTTTTGTTCTTGTTTCCCTTGTTCTATTAGTTTTTTGCGCTCATCAAGATCTAAAGATATTTTACTTCCTCCTTGCTGTAGTTCATCAAATTTAGTCTGCCATGCGCTTCTTTCTGTACTTAATGTATTATTCAACTCTTCACTTTGGTGTTTATATCGTCTAGCCAATACCTTTACCTAAAAAGTTGGAGCAAATGTTTAAGTACAATAACAAGAATTAAAATAAATATAACTTATAACACATAAATAAAACACTAACTTTATGAATTTCTGATGCAACATCTGATAACTTTTGTCTGTAGGATTTGATAATATTTTTAAACGTCTCCATAGCTTTATTAGTAGAAACGATTTTAGTTTTTAATTTAATAATTTCTTGTTTTGCAGTATTTATTTCTTCTGAATGATCAGTTTCTAGTTTCTTTAACTAAATTATGCAGAATGAAATGATTACATTATGATGAGGTTAGTAATTATTTTTTCAGTTCAATATAATTTATTAATGATATAGCATATTACCAATTCTTCAAGACATGATTTATCTGATTTCATAGATTTTAATTGATCAAGAGCAGTAGTCATTTTTCCCTTTTCTCGTTCTAGTGTATTTAACAGTTGTTTAAACTCTGCATCTGAATGAGTACCATTTGATCGTTCTTTCCATCTTGACAAGTTTTTAGTTACAGTTATAACCTAATTAAAAAAAAACTGCATTAAATCCATTCAAAGAAAAACATGTTTATTTAGATTTATATTTTTATTCAGTTAAAAAGATTGTTTTAAACCTTAAGAATCCAAGAAAATATAGTTGGGTTCAATGGCGAGGCAAACGGAAAATTTTCCAGGGGCAAGTTACAAATATCCTAAATATTAATGCATAATAATATATTAATATAATACAACTCATATTTTAGATAATAATTTACTACCTATTGAGTATATCAAATTGCATTTACTAGTGGATCCAACCTTCTATTTAAGAAAAATCTCAGAGGCAATTTCAATACCACTGGTTGGGGTAGATTGCTACAGAAAAGTGAGCACTGGCTAATTGAGTAATATCGGTGACAAGGTTCTCACATTCTCAATATTGTACTATTTTACAGAAACATAGTACATGAGAAAAAATAATAAAATATAATAAATTAATAATTTGCAAAGTGTGCCAATTGATTTTGATAATCACTACTTAATTATGGTCGTTAGGAACTTAGTCCATCTTTTCATGAGCGTGGAAGTAGTTAAATAATAAATATTATAGTTCCATAAAAACGTGCTCGAGATCAATGTCATGTTTATTTCCATGTATGTTAGTACTTTGTTCAAAAATATCTACTCAGAATCTATCTACACTAAGTATTAAAAAATATTCACTTTTCAGTTCTGACATAAAAATAATACCAAAATTAATACCTCTGCACATTTTTGATCAATTTCACATTGCATTCCTGATATATCATCTTTTAAAGCACAAATCTCAGCAGTTTTTTTTGTATCTAATTCTTGTAACTCTTTAAGTTGGCTGGATAATAGTACATTTTCTTCTTCTAACATTTTACTTCTTTCTACTATTTGATTGCTAAGTTCAATCTAAACATGTAAAAAGTTGAAGATAAAAATTAAACCTATTAATATGTTTTAATTAATATAAAATTTTTTTAATCAGCTTATTTAATTTTAAAAAAATGCAAATATATTATATTTTGTACTTAATACATACCTTTTCTAAAATTTTTGAATGATCATTATTCATAACTAAGCCGGATGTATGTAGCTGTCTTAATTCTTTCATTTGAGTTTGCATGTCATCAACAACTTTAGATTTGTAATGTAAATCAGATTTCAACCTAAATTTATTAGTAAAACATAAGAATCTATAATTAAGTAATAATATTAATAATAAAAAAATCATTACTTATTGCACTCAGCAATAGTTTCGTTAAATTCTAAAATGATTGAATTTTTTTCTTCTTTCAAGATGTTAATCAAATTTGCCATTTTCATGAACTGTTTATCAATACTATTTGTGCATAAAGAAGTGTTGTTCAAACTATCGTCTTTGTCTGATATTTTACTGTTATTCTATAAGTATAATAAATGCATTTAGTTTAATTTACAATATAGTTCGGTTAAATTTATTACCAATCGTTCCTGATTCAAAAGTTCAAAAGTTATTGTCTTAAATTGTTCTGATAATAGTTCATTTTCAAATTGCCAGCGTTTTATTGTTTCTTTGAGACAATTTATTTCATCATCTAATTTGTTTAATTGTATTTTATGCATCTCTTTTAGTTCTTCAGTAGACTTTTCTAAAGCAGCCTTTTGATTTTTTAAATGATCGATCTCTGCAGATTTTGTTGTATTAAGTAATTCTAATGAATCTAATCTCTGAAAATCAACAAAAACATATTGGTTATAACTTATAATCTTATATTTTATTGTTATGCACTTTCACTAACTTCTAATTTATATTTATAATGCGCCAATTTATGATTAAGGCTTTTCTCCAATCTGTCTTTATCGTTAACAGACTTTTTCAATTCTTCTTCAAGTGTTAATATGGTATTATTATGTTTTGAAATGTTTTTTAATAGTTCATCACTATAGTCTTTTGTTGCTTCCAATTCTTCTAACATTTTACTGTATTTTTGCTCATACTCCAACAATTGATTTTGTAATTTATTGATGTTATTGTTTTGAGATAATTAAACTCGCTTAATTCTTGCATACTGTAACAAAATGTTTTAAAAAAATCTATAAATAATACTTATGTATTTTAAATAGTTTAATTATGTCATTAAAAATATTACTAGAACTTTTTAATATTAATATGAATAGCTTATGGGAGGAATGCATTTTGTATAATTAATTTAAATTTTAAACACTCATCCGCATTCAAAAATACTATACTCCACTATGTGATTAGTAAACACTGATTATATTTTGATTTGTTTTTGTTCTAAACATAGCTAATAATGTTTATCCAATACTTTTTAATATTATATTTATTTCAAATATAATGAAATGAAACAAGCATAAAGTATTTGTGTACAGAATTTTTAGATTACAATATAATTAATGGTTTTTTGTTATGTGACCTATATGAATATAGACAGAACAGACAGATTTTATTTAACTTAATTTAATAGGATAGTATGGTAATGAGTTCAATTGAATTAATTTTTTGAAAATAGTTAAACAATAAACATGTAGATCACATATTCACACATATCTAATACTAAACAATAACTTATTGGATGATTTTATTTATTAAACTATAATAAATTATCTAAAAATATGTATGTATGATCAAACAACTTACGCATGATTTAACTGCTGATCTTTTTCTAAGTACTCTTTCTTTTTCATTTCACGTTCATTTTCTAATTGTGAAGAATATTCACTCATCTTTTTTAAATTTTCCTCTAAAGATTTGTAAAGTTGTTTGGTCACATTTAATTCTGATTTTAACTGATTTTTCAATTGGTCTATAATAAAAGCAGAAACAATTTATAGGTATATAATATAATTTAATGATGGGTCAATAGAGAATTGTACAATATAACAGTTAAATATGTGTGACAAGCTTTGTTAAGGGACAAAGGTTACATGATTAAGACACATAATGAGGACAGGAAAAAATTAAATAGTAAGGTAAGCAGTGGAATGGAAAACCTCCAAAAAATTAAAAATATGGATTAATGTAGTGGAAGATGATACAAGAAGTTTAGGAGTCAGGAACTAAAGAAAGTTTAAAATGAAATAAAATATTATAGAATTTATGATTCAATAATTTATGATCATTTTATAAAATAAATAAATAATAATTACCACTTTCATTAAGTTTTGATTTGAGATTTTTTACTTCATGCTCAAGCTTATTAACAACACTCTGGAAGTTAGAACGCTCATCTGTACACAAACTGAATGAATTGGTTCTGGATCGAGACATTTCTTTAAATGTACTCAAGTCATCTATAGATTCCAATTTTAGAAGTAAAGTATCTCTAACATCCTTTAATGTTTTTGTCAATTTTTTATATTCTTCTTTGAACTTAACTTTATCATAATCAGTTTCAGCAATATACGCTAATGTAAAATTCCAATTTATAATTAGTGAATCTAATTGGGAAGTTAAAGTTTTCTCGAATTCTTTTTGTAACTCTGTTTTTTGTCTCAATTCACGAGAATAATTCATGTTTGAAATATACATGCTATCATTATCTTTTTTTAAAATGTTACATTGATTTTTTATTTTGTCTAATTCAAGTTTTACCTCTTGATTTTCCTAGTATTAAAAAAAAATGTTAATAAACATAACTATATGCATAGAAATTAATACCTTCAGAAATTAAAAGTAACTTACTGTTTCCAAAGATAATATTTTGCCATGCAAGTTGTCTATGTTTTCTTCATTTTCAGAATGTCTAATATTGGAGGTTTTTATTTTTTTTTGTAACTCATTTATTTGAAGATTTAACTCTTGAACATGTTGGTCCAACCGCAAACGAGCAACACTATTAGATTCAAGTTTCTCTTTAAGTTGTTTAATCGTACATTTGGCAGCATTTAGTTCACGAACTACAGAAAAATATTCTAAATTTTCTTCTGTCCTAACATCTATATCATCATCATTTTCTAATGTTGTTTTGTTCTAAAAAAATAAATTGTATTAATTTAAAGAAAGCATAAGTATTGTTTTTAAAAATTGTATTTACTTACAGGACTTAGAACTTTAATTTGTGCACCATCATTTGACTGTGTAGTTAAATTAGACGTTAATTCCAAAGATTGTAATTGAGATATTTTTTCCTGAACATAAAATAATACACATTGAAAATGATTTATTTAATTTGAGTTATATTACAAAAATTGTATTACACAGTAATTTATTGCATTATGTATAATTATTGAGATAATTCATTCTATAAATTATTTTAATACTAACCGTTTGCTGGTCAATCAATTGAGTCTTCGATTCTAATTTATCTTCCAAGATTTTAATTTCATCCTAAAACAAAATATGTTATAAATAATATTATATTATGTAAAAAAGAACACAACACAAATAATAATTTGTAGGCAGAATTATTAAAAACAAATTGTTCAAATACACCTTAGCCATAAAAATAATTCAAATTAATGTATTTAATAATAAGTACCAACCTTTAAATCTTTTATTAATTGTATATCTTGTTCATCATTTGCTTTAGATAAAGAACGAATAATTTCTAGTAATTTTTTGTTTTGTTTTTGTAAGCCTTGTATGTTTTCAAATGTAACATAATTATTTGAAATAATCTAAAAAAGTTGTTATATTATAAAACTTTATCTTAATAATTGTAGTAAACTAATACTTACTGATTGGGGACTCATATCTATTCCAACATTACGATTTTCATAACGTGTATTGCACTGGTTACTTCGTAATAAGAAACATACCTAAGAACATTAAATACAAAATCAAAATATTATAATAATAAACCTCATTTTTAAATCTTACTTGTTTGCTCAAATCGTCTTCGATACCTTGAAGTTTTTTATTATCTTTTGATAACTGATCACATTTAGTATTAGACAGTTCTAATTTATTATTAACATCCTTCAACTTCAACTCCAATCTTGAAATAGTTTCACATAATTGTTTAACTTTTTCATTTGATTCAATTAAATCTTTCTCCATTTGATCAACTTCGGGCGCAGCATTCCTAATTTGCTACAACAAATATTATAATATTTAAAAACTGGCAGTACTATTTTGATATTTATTAAAAAGAATATTTAAATTGTCTAGTAGATGAATTAAATTTATAATTGTTTAGTTTTTTATTGATGTACAATAAAATAAAAATATAAAATAAAATAATAGTATAATTTTTATATTAATTTCTTACTTCTTCTAAAATATTAAAGTTTCTTTTGCAATGTTCAAGTTCTAGTGTTGTATCTTGTAAACTTAAACACGTCTCCTTATAAATAGCATAAACATCAGTAATTGTTGTTCCTTTATGTATAAGATAATTTGGATTTTCCGAATTGACTAAAACATAATTTTTTTTCTGTATTATTAACAATAACATTCAAATTGAATATATAGTATATACAATATGAAAATTTAAAAAAAAAGTGAAATTGGGTATCACATTATTATACATTGGGTTTTTGTGGGTCACTATAATGTGTTATATTTGAATTTAATGATATAAAATCATTGCATAGGAAAATTAATTTTAGTGAAGAAAGTTTCTAAGACTGTTTAGTGTTTACTATTTGATTTATAACTTTTGCCTGGAAGCATGTAATTATGCATTTTTTAGTGATTGTAGGTTTAATAATATTCAAGAAAACAAATTTTTAATTTTAGGAAATTTTCTTATGATAAATAAAAATAAATTACCAGGAAGTAATTGTTTAACTATTTCCTCTGAAGCATTTAACTTGCTTCTTAATACACATATTGTGTTATCCGAGTCAATTTTGTATTGTTGATGATCATTTGAAAGTGTTTCGTATCTTTTTTCAATATCATTTGTATTCGATGTTAATTTGCTTACATAGTCTCTATTTTCCATTATATCCATTGTTAATTGTTTAGTTTGCTCAAGTTCATTTTCATAACATACTAAAAAAGTCAAAACGTTAGGTACAAATACTAGGCATTAATTTTTAAAATATTACCCTTATAATGATTCATTAAAGTTTGATTATTAGTTAACTCTTTATTAATTTTTTCTGTTTCATTTGCATGTACAAGGTTTAAATCATCTATTTCACGTTTCATTATGTTTATAATGTCTTCTTGATTTTTAGATTTTATTTGTAATAAATTGACATCATTTTTTAACGCCAAAACCTTAAACATAAATTATGAATTTCTCATAAACTAATATAAAAAGTATTTTTTACAAAGCATACCATAATTTAAAAAATGAATGTTAATTAATTACTGTTACCTATTTTTTATCATTAATTTAAAATAACATATTACAATTATTCTAAAAAAGTGTTGATTTTACCTCTGCATTTTTTTCATCTAAATTTGGTTTTAATTCATTTATTTCTTTATGATACTTTGCATGAAGATTTGAAAATTTATTTGTGGATTTTAATAAACTTTCAGTTAAGGTATCAATTTTTAGCTGTAATATACCATCATCCACTTTAGTCATTCTTTCTCTAGAACAAAATATTAGAAATCAATTTAGGTAGATAATATTATAAGCTTATATTAAAACGTCAAAGCATTTTTTTCACGTTACCTAACTTCAGCCTCATGTAAATTCTTTAATAGTGAATCGTTGTGTAACATCAGATCATGTTTTTGTTTCAACGTGTTTTTAAACTGTTCATTGATTGCCTCGATTTCTTTTTGCAATTCCAAAAACTTAGCTTCTCGAACGCTAGTACTGTTGTTGAGCATATCAAAATCAATTTCCGGTTGATTTCTGGTTTCTAGTGCACACATCAAACGTTAGCTCAAAACTATTTTTTCCATTAGACTACCAACAATAAACCGAAAATTCTAACCACATGAAGTATTTGTCCCGATCTCATTGCGACTTGTGGTAGGGTTGCGTAAATACTGCTCAAACTTGCTTTTGGTGTCATCAGACAGTGCGTTGTAGCCATCGTCCGCCAAAATGGAGTTGACTAGACTAGCTACGTCCACCATCGTGTATCGACCCTAAACTAACCTTACGTATTACAAACACTAGTGAAGTACTGCTAAGTTCAAATTATAATGCATTAAAAATTAAAAAAATATCCCTTAAACTATTAAATGACTAAATAGATTCGCCTTCGCGGTACTGCAACAGGGTTGTCACTTGAAACACACAAAGCACGGTTATTGCATGCTGCAAAGCGGAAAACGGTTCACGGCATAGATAAAGAAGTAACTGACTGCTGGTTCACGGCATAGTCTTACTCTATGGTTCACGGGTAGTTTGTTGACAACTCAGTTCATAAATCATATTCCATAGAAAACGAAAATTGATAAATTGATTACAAATTACAATGTGTAAAATACGGTAGAAGATCAACGGCATAGATAAAAGATCAACGGCCAATCATGGATAGTGAAACGTAATCGTTGCGGGTGGGGGGGAGTCGTGTAATTATTACTTGTGTTAACCACGGTTTAAGATAGTCTATGTAGTGTTAACTGCAGCTTACTAGCGCTCTTAGTGACGAGTGACGACATGATCCGTCACTTGGCGCCAAAATTACAAAGGAATGCACAGCAGCCCGAAATAGATTAAATATTTAAATCTGAATGGAAACCACAGATTAAATGAAATAATCTGTGTGGAAACTCTGGCTCTTAGATCATAATTCATAATATATTATTATATATTATTATCTAGTATAATGTATATAATTATGATCTAAGCTCTGGCCGGCGCCACTGAGGCGAGAGCTGTGCCCAAGAAAAAATTTCAGGACAGGCCAGGTTATAACTTGAAAGAAAAATGTTTATAATAATACGCAATTATGTACCTCCACATTTTTTTTAAAGGATTTTTTTTATATATTTTTAAAATGTACAGTCAATTATAATATTAACTACTAACACGATTAAAGATAGTGTGGTTGCCCAACGAATCTCGAAAAGTGTCTACCGAAATGAATCTTCATTATAAGTATTAAACAGCAGGAGATTTACGCTCTAGCGCTTATTTGTTGTAGTGACTCTAAATGCAATTACCTTTCAAATGTAAATTGTAGTTCCGTGCACGATTTAAGATATATCTTGAACGATATATCTATTACCACGGACTAAGATATATCTTAGTCCGTGCTATTACTCTCTTATACTTTTGCGGAGTGTCTAGTATTAGGGACAAGATATATGCCACATAAACGAGAATATTTTTTTGAAAAAATGTGGAGCTAAATGCACGTAACGCGAAGAAGTTAATAAATTAACAACGACTTTGAATTTTTCAGTAGGGTCAATACCGATATGGACAAACTTACGGGCTGCAGAGTCAAGTAGGTTATAGAATTGATCTGTTCAGTCGGCGGCGAAGGTGGAACTTATTTAAATTGTTTCGGGTATACGGCAGCTATGCTTTCAATCAAACCAGCCATGTTTAAATATGTAAATTTACTTTAAACACTGAAAAATAGTTATTTTTTAAAATAAAAACACTAACATTTTTAAAGATGGACATATGTGTCGTAAACTTACCGGATCGACGGTCAGAGGAGTAAGAAGAGATCAGAGGGCCAGAAGGTACATAAGCATAGCCCATATAGGCGCAATTTGGGGGTCTAGTGGGGCTTAGCCCCTCCTAGTTTTATTGAAGCCCCCCCTAGGTTTTTAAATATATTCATACTTAAATACACCTAATAAAAAAATTATGCGGGTCTGTATTGATTTTATATATTTAGCCCCCCCCCCCCCCCCAAATCAATTGTCCAAATTGCGCAGAAAGCCCCCTTTAGGTTCTACTGTCGTATGTGTGTAAGATGGATCCAGGATATTGGATACAAGAAATACAGCGTCCTCTTAACATACTTAACCAACATTTCAATTTTCATGTATTATCTGTACTGTGATTTTAAATAATCGATTATAATAATAAATTAATGGTTTAGACATTTTTACTTTCTGTATTAGTGTTTTTATTGCAAATAAAATTTTTTTTACCCATTCATATTTATATTCTATATTTATTTAAAACGGAAATTATAACGAAAATCTTCATAATGTCATAATGTATTTAACTATAAAGGATAATACACTAGACAGTCAGTGTCTAAATAGTTACACAGTACCACGGACTAAGATATCTTAGTCCGTGCATAGTACACTATACCTACCGGCTACCTATAATCTATAAGCCAAGATCAGAAAAAAATAAAAAAAAATCAATAGAAAAAAATATCTAAATTACTATCCACCAAGCAATGAAGCAAAATAGCAAACACATACATTATTACCACATCACTATAGATACCTACAGTATTATTATTTAATTGAAAATATAAACAAATTATAAAATAATACATAAGTACCTATTTAATCCTTTTTTTAGTTTGATTTTGTTTGACATAACAGTTTATTTTAGATTCTGAGCGGAGCGATTAACGTATTATGGTTTTACAATGATGTATTTATTTTTATTTTTGTGTCTGTATACACGATTAGTAGTCAAAATAATGCTTTGATTTTCAACTTTAGTATCTTGTTCGATGGGAAAGTGAATCTAGTTGGTACTTTTGGGAGGTCAACATTTTTTTAATTTGTCTTTATTTTTTGTTGTAAAATACTATGGAATTATTTTTAATTTGTACACATTTCTTAAATTATTTATTTGTTTTATACAATTTTTCCATTTAACTAGTATTTACTTTTATGGTTTATCTATAATCTCTACCAATGGGGCTATGGAAATTGACAAAGTTTAATGCAGATTGCAGTTATACATATACTTACAAGTTACATTGTATAATATAGTATTCATAGCTTCAATGACTTAATTATTTACTAAAGAGCTTTTATTCTCTGGGGATTAATTTGGGGTTTTTTTCTATTTTTATTTTTATAAGTATAGTGTATAAACTTTGAATTAAGCTCATAACGGTTAGGATTTCACTTTGTAAAAATGGTTAATTACACATTATTAGTTCATGATTATTATATTTTAGATTAATTTTGATTTTACAACAATGTGATTTAATATTTTGAAAACATTTAGATGAATTGAATGGATTTAAAGATATGATATTTTTATTTAATAAATACACAACGGTTGAAAAATACTTATAATTTGATTATTTCTATTATGTATAATGCATAAACTTAATAATTAATTAAATACAATTCATTATTATACATCAAATTCACTAAAATAAATAACATATATGATTTATAATTTTCTTTAATAACAATAAAAAATATAAAATAAATAGGTGTAACAAATTAATGAGATGTAATGCAGTATTCATAATTGTATAGTTTAAATGTGTATGGGAGATGTTAAACGGTTGCTAGAAGTGTTTCTAGATGCTTTATGTCTGAGTTCTCGACGATAATCATCTGAAATTTTCATTAATTGCATTTTCATATGTAGAAGTTCTCTTGTTCTTTGATGAATTGGTTCCTGAAATTATTTTAATATAAATTATAAAACTTCGTTGGTTATCAACAAGTAGTTAAGTTACTTGTGGTCTCATGCTTGGATTCCATCGGCAATACAGTCCTTTCCACATTTTAATGTAGCGCAATGAAGCAACTGGTTCTAGAGCGTGTTGCTGGGGCCAGTATAAAGGGTTTTTATATAAATCTTGATCACTGTTAATGTAAGACCAAAGTGAAACAGTCTTTTGTTTCACTTCTTTTTGTAGGCGCTCTTTTTCACTAAGTAAAATAAATAATATTATATATAGTTGTGATGTGATACAATATAATAATGTTTATGTGTGTATGCAATATTGTTAATAGAAATGCAAATTGACTTCAATTGAATGATGAAAACTACTCTTTTTATTTCATACTATTATTCAAAATTTTATTTTCGATTGATAAACAAAGTATGAACCAAGATATAATTTTTAAAAAAATCATCACACCTCATTATGCATTTATTGATTAGTTAATTTTGCTTAATTTGCATCTCTAATAATGATTATATCATAAACAATTTAAGTACCTGTTGAAAAGAAATGTTCCAAATCTACAAGAATATAAATGATCAATAATAGTTATTAAAAATAACTCATTGAATTCAAACGCATTTGGGAACATACATGTCACCTGCCAAACGCAGTCAACAAACTGTAGAAAAACAGGTGATCGATCGGCATCTGAATGGTGATCATCTCCATGGCCAATTCTCTAATTATAAAAACCACATTGAAGTTAGGTTGGATATCAATACAGCATTATTTAAATACTGAGTTTTTATGATTTGTTAATGTCATAATAAAATTAAATTTGCGGCTTAATATTATATTAATTAAGAAATGCTAATTCTTGAAACACTTAGACCTTAGTTAATTATCATGGACAACTACTATAATTTTAAGTAAGGTACAGTAATTTAGTATTTTATTACACCGTAAGTCTAGAGATCCATAACTTTAGATTATTAATTTTTAGAATAATATAATCAGTGGCACTAGTAAATTAATAAAATCTTAGTATTACCGATAATACTATAGGTAGTTAGATAGTTATATAATAGGCATAAGCTAATATCACAAAAATAGAGGTACCTGGTAATCTGGTATATAATATTGTAAGGGTCGTTCTCACAATGTCCGGTTAAAGTTAACCGACATTAAACCGGCCGAATTCTGCCGGTAATAAATTCTGTTATTAGTCGATTAATGTTAACCAACATTTTACCGGATATGGTAAGAACGGCGTTAAGTGTGTTAGGTGCAACAATATGGGATCTCCATGTGTTTATAATATCTGTTATGAGAAATCAAGAAAATGTTGTAGGTATTGCACTATTGCTCTATAATATGATATTATACATAGTTGTAATATTTACAATTCTGTAACATCTATAATAATTTTTTCACAATACAAAACAAGTTTAAAAAGAGTTCAATTTTAGTTTTAGTATAATAACCAGAGGCCTCAATTATTATTTTATAATTATGTAACCAAGATATATAAACATATTTATCAATAGTTGGCACTATATCTAATGAATTTAAATACATTTTTAAACTATTTAATTATGTTTCAGTTGGAAATTTAACCATCCAGTTCTTTATGCCTCCAATACAATTAACAAAGATACCGGGTTACTGCACCAAATGTCATGTGCTCTTCTCACAGACAATCTTCCTGCAATTAATTCGCCCGCCTAACTCAAAACGATAACCACTGTGTTGGGGTAACCTAACTTAATGTAATATTAGGGTCTACTTCATGTGTCTTAAGGGTTAAATGTCTAAATATTGTGAGGTACTAAGGTTACACCTAATTAATTAATCTAATAAATAAACAATAAATCTATATTTTTATTTACGTGTTGAAATTTGTGACCAAAACTAAGCCATTCTTTTTCAATTAATACTTCAAATCCTTTTATTGTTCTATAATATGGATCCAAAAGTACCATGGCCAATGCAGTCAACTGATACAGAACAATATTAATGGAATTAAACATCAAATATATTATAGTATATTATTGTCCAAATGAAATCTAATAGATTTTATTTTTTATTTACCTGCGCTGTACGATCCCACCCATCGGAGCAATGAACTAAAACTGAAGTCTTATGATTTTCAACTTTATCGACAATACGGCAAGCTCCAGCCAGTATACATTTAATGTGTTTTAACCAATATGTAGATTCAATTCCCGACAACCATTTTGTTTCATCAATATTTGGGAAACATATTTCTACGGTAAGGTATTTACAGTTAAAAATAAAAATACTACCGCTAAAAATATAACCAACATACCTTTGAGTTTTCTCAGAGATTCTCTCATTACGTGAATATTATGTATATCGAGAAATATTAATTCTGCATTTTGATAAGCATCTTCTGGTTCATAACCGCCTCCTTTAGCCTTGTTGGCAATTGCGTTGGCACTATAACATATACATTTGAATAAGAACTATAATAATAGTTAGATCAATTATGCAGATTTACCTGGGCCTTGCATCCATAATATAAAGTTTATGTGACTGTGCATTTGCATCAATTATAAGTTGAGTATATCTCTCATCATCACGACACCTCTTCCCACCAACACCTACCAAAGGTTGAGATGCCCTAGTTATAGTGGCTTGAGATTCGGAATGTAACCAGCTTAATACTGGTATTCGACCTCTACTTCTGAAAGCTGCTGCATTTCTTATAATTTCATCTGTTGCTCCAGCTGGGACAGCTAAAATAGCAGGGTATGTCTCGCAGAGATCATGACCATCATTGAGCTTAGTAATGTGCCATGTATCATTTGGCACGCCCTAAAAAAATGTTTATAAGATAACATATAGATATTAAAATTAATTCCATATAGTGGAGTACAATAATATACCATTCTTTTGAGTTCGGCCATAGGTTCATAAACATTCCAACCATTTTCTGGGAATGTTTCAGTATATTCAAAAGCAAACATTGGAATACTATGAGATAGAGGAAATGCATATTGCTGAAGTTTTTCAAACACATTACGTCTTGAATGATTCTCTTGTTTATGACCAAAGCGTAAATTTCTCATATCCTTACAAAATAATTCAATACCATATGAATTTTCCCCTCGGCTTGATTGACCACCAACTTTTTCCACTCTACTCACCTGTCATATTATATTATATCAAAAAAAATATATATTATTTAAACTAGCATAAAAAAATTTTGTATTTTTTTACCAATATTTAGTCAATTGTAATACTTAATACATTTACAGTATACAATATGCATTTTTAAAAATGAAATTTCTTTAATATCTGTTTTTAAAATGTATGATGTTTCATTCTTTAGTTATATTTAAATAATGTAAATACTAACCACACCCAATGGTACTTCAATTACTAGCTGAGTATCGCGTTCTAAACTTTTAAAGTATAATTTATAGTTGGTGACAGATAACCAACCTCTTGCTGGACCACTAAATGGACATAAATAAGTGACATCTCGAGCCACACCTTGCACTTTCTCTCCTGGTAATAAAGGTGGATCATCTGAACGGCCAGAAGCAACATTTTCTGATGGCTTAAACAAAAGTATAAAATTAAATAAGTACAAAACTATGTTAATATTCAAATTTATTTTAAAAATAAAATTACTTTATTTCTCAATTTTATATCTCCTACAGTTGGAATTTCATTTGATGTAGAACTTGTCGATCGGCGGCTTTTAGTAGGTGAATTTGATTCCTAATAAAAATAATAGTTCTATTAGGTAGAAAATGTATACACATATAATTAATTAAAAATGATTAACTAGATGAAGTATACATTTTATATACATTTATAAGGTAAAATATAAATGATATAATATGCAAAATGCATATGAAGCAATTATTAACAGTAAAATCAGAATTAAATAAACAAATCATCATGATAACATGGTAATTTATATTGAAATAAGGAAACATCATAACTTACCGATTCTTCATGTTCTACTTTTGAATTCAAAGAACTTGATTTGGAATCTGAATCTGAACTCATATTTTGATATTTGTTGTTTAAATCCATTACCAATTAAGAAATTATGATATTAACATTTCAAAGTGTATTTATGCTGACATGAAACAATAAATTGTTCTTAGTTTGTTAATACAGAGAATATAACAATATCTAAGTAGTAAGTATGTTGTTTATACTTAATGGCAAAAATGCATAGATCTATAGAAGATAATATTATTCATGATAAATTAAATTAATTTATCATATTATTATAGAATATCATTACTATCATATTATTATAGATAGTATTTATTATTTAATCATTTAATCTTATCGCGGGTTTTCTTATCACATTCTTAACGACAACAGACACACGACACATTTCACGATTTTTTCATGAAATTCTGAAAAAATAAAATATTTACTTATTAAATAAGTACTGAACGCAAAGATCTATTCACAATACATGAACACAAGTACACATAATTTGATCAATTCACTGAGTACTCCGAGGACCATAGACAAGTATACTGAGTACTGATACTCTAGCCTCGAGGTCTGACTACCAATTAAGTTCTTTGTTTACTGCAACTCACGATTGCACTTGCTAGTTGCCACTTGTTACGAAAATATTATCAGCAAAATAATTATTGTGGAAGTCACATATCATAATTACAGTGTTTAAATTTAGCATTTATTTAATTGTTAAAAATGCTGATTTATCACAAACCACGAAAAAATATGTGAATATATTATCATATATAATATACCTAAACATTTATAGTACAGTTTATAATTATTATATAATATAATCTAAGGTTTGGGACTTGGATGCGTCTGGATTAAATCTTTGATTGAGCTTTGAGCATTTGAGTAACACAAAAGCCACAAAATAATAATTTATTGATTTAGGTATGTTATCAAAATGTATCAACACGTATTGTTTTTTTATCATCTAGCACGGCTATAGATAGTACTAGAGAGCCTTGATATTAATATCAAGGCTCTCTAGATAGTACTACTATCTTTAATCGTGTCATCTAGTTATAAGTTGCAGTGCTGCCAGTCCAGCCCGTCGGTGAGTTACATAATATTTCATCTATTCTGTAACAACATAGGTAGAACAATGTAACAATAATAACAACGCCGTGTATCCACAGATGACAGATATATATAACAATTAGGGAAAAACGGGAATTTTTACGCACTATCGATTTTCGACAAAATAGATTTTGGTTTTTTAAATGAATGTTTCTATTAGCATTTTCTATAGACCATAACATTTTCAAAATATTTTGAATTATTTTGAGCTGTTTACCGACATTTTCAGTTTCCAATTTTTTAGTTATTTGTTCTATAAAATATGTCAATAACATTTTATTTGTTGGGCAAAAAGCTTGAAAATTTAATAGAAGGCTTCTAATAAATTTTTTCAAAAACAGATGAAAAATATTAATGTAATATAAATATTAACATTTAAATTAAATGCAGAATTAAAATTGTACACAGTACACAATCAAATACAAGAATATCTGAACAGAACAGTAAATGGATCATGCCCACGATCTTTAATCGTGATCATGCCACAGCCCAAAGGGGTTGGAAGTAGGCACCTATAAGTCTTTGAACAATTTTTAAGTTACAGAAATTGTACAATAAATCATCACAATAATTCAGAAATACTATTAGTGTAAACTATAGTAAATAATAGACCTATAGTAAATAATAGAGCAGGAACTATGATAGCTGAAGACTTTAATTTTTGAGATTTACAATGGAAATCAAAATTTTTTTTGTTTGTTTATAAATTACATTGATTAGTGATTGCATCTGACTGATTATAATAGTATTTATATGAAATAATTGATACAAATTTGAAATTAATATTATTTTATATTTTTATGTATAAACGGTTGCTATTCATTGGCGTAACTAGAGTTAAAATTCTGGGGGGGGGGCATCATTATGTTGCTATTGGTTACTCGGGCAGAGGAGGACGAATAATTAATGTCGATCCAGTATTTTTTAAATTTAGTAATGTCGATCTTTGATTGCTATAATTATTAGATTACCATAATTTTTTTTTTTGCATATTATTTTACTTTTTTTCACACGTTAGTGCATATTTTATTATATTCTCATTTTAAGTGAATATTAGAGATATATTTTAAAATTAGAATTTTATTTTTCTTCAAATTGGTAAAAAAATTGAATGTAGGTATAATTTAAGGCACTGGTTCCCAAACTTTTAGGATCACGGAACCCTTAGGAAATAGTTTGTGTTTTGTGGAACCCTAATCTCTTTACTTCCAACTCAACCCCATTTTTCCTAAAAAATAACAGTACTACAAAAAATGGTAATAGAGTAAAAATAGCTTTTTCAACTTCTGTTTTAAATATGACATGCTTTTAATTTCAATTAACTGCTCATATTCGAGCATGGATAACATTGCAGGTTTTTTTTGGTTCATAAAAGGATTTTGTTTCCAATCAACGTCATTATTAGTAGCAAGAAAATACTGAGAGTTGAGACAATGATTTTTCGAGGTTTTCCAAATGTTCGATAACAATTTTTTATAAAATATTTAATAACGATATTAGATATACTATAATAACTATTATTTAGATTTTAGGTGAACTTTTTTTAAATAATATAAAATAATATATTTTATATAAATAATCCAAATATAATATAAAATATAATTTTCTCAACATCACATACATCTGACGGCAGGGACGGATCCAGGGGGGGGGCCTAGGGGATATATATATATATATATAGACAAAATACCCTGAAAAGTATCAAATTCTGTTAATTTTTATCGTTTGAGCAAAAATATGAATAAACAGCTTAGAAAAAGTATCGGATTCGATAATGTTTATAGTCTCAGGATCAAAAGTTCTTAATGAACATTCTATTTTTTTTATTCAAGAAAGATTCAATAATATTCGCATTGAACAGTAGTAATTGGACAAAATGGATATGAAGTGTAAAAATTTGATGTTATTAACAAAATAAAAATGAAAAAATGTGGGTAAGTGGGAATCGTTCTACTGTGCCCACTTACAAGTGGGTCACTGTAATGGATTGTGTTAAATTTGAATTTAATAATATAATATCATTGTATATATGAAAAAAGATTCTGAGCGAAGACGGTCAGTTAGCTTATGATATTACTAAGTACCTAGTAAGTATATTTGAGAATATTATTGTGAATAAAGTAATTTATATATAACCTATTTACGTGGAACCTTGTTTTACATTTTCAACCCTTAGCTATAAAAGTTGAACATTTTGTACATTTTTAACTACCTACAAAATAATTATTAAATTTTAAATTTGATAAATGTTGGCAATAGTGTCGGTCTGGTACTTAAAGTGCCCCGGATACATTTTGTTCAGAATAAGGGCCCCTAAAAATGTTATTTAAAAAATGATAAAAAAAAGTGCTAATATACAGGTAGTGCAAAATATTATAATTTTTTTTAAGATACCTTATTTAAAACACACACACATTTAAGTTAACTACATAGTTACAGTAATTATTTATAATTCTAAAAAATCATATAAATAATACCTTATAATATTATACAACTTAATGTTTTTTAATGCGATTCAAGTTGTGTAATTGATTTTATTTATATTAGTCATTTTTGATAAAATGATAATACTATAATAGTATTATAGTTTAAAATATTGAATGATATAATATATTATAATAGTATTCAATATCCAATAATATTCATGGTACTATCGGGGCCCCTCAATAAAAATATGGGCAGGGTCCCCGACGCGTTCAAGGCCTAGCGGCTATGGCCAGGCAGCAGGCCGACACTGGTTGTCAAAATTTGAACTTTAAATGCTTAAAAAAAAATTGTGACCGACTATGTATTTTTAATATTTTTTAGCTAGCATTGCAACAATGTACTAGGAGCCTTGTTTTAAATTTTCAAACATTTTACCTAATGAATAAAATTTAATTGACATTTTTAGAAAAAAAAAATTTAAAAAAGGTGGGTAAGTGGATGTCGCTCTGCTGTACAATAGGTAACAAATGGGTGACTGTATAATGGATAGTATTAAATTTGAATTCAATGATATAAAATCATTGTAAAGAAAAACAATCCTGAGCGGAGACGGTATGTCAGTCTAGGTATAAGACATATTATATACTTATCTATGGTATTAAAAAAACGCGTTATACATTAACAACAAACCGTGATACTATCATATATGTATAATAGACAATAGTATACTTTAGAAGTTTCAAGTACCCACGAATAATATTATACAATCACAACAATATCACTAAAATAGTTATTCTAGGTTTTTTAATATGTAATTTCGTCCAAATTTGAACTTAAAATGACTATAAAAATAAACTGTGCTTATGTATTTTTTTAGATTTTTTGGTAACAGAATTAACTAATTAAGTGGAATCTTGTTTTAAATTTTGAATCCTTAGATATAAAAGTTGAACATTTTATACAGTTTTAACTACGAAATAATTATTCAATTTTAAATATATTTTAAAATATTTTCAACATTTCATGGTGTATAGAAAATGAGAATATAAATATTCAGTGAAATTTTCAAGTATTTCCTGTTATTCGTTTTTGAATTACAAC
Organism: Acyrthosiphon pisum; assembly: GCF_005508785.2. Lineage (NCBI taxonomy): Eukaryota > Metazoa > Arthropoda > Insecta > Hemiptera > Aphididae > Acyrthosiphon > Acyrthosiphon pisum. Next base: position 69,155,053 of record NC_042494.1, on the reverse strand, counting down.
AAAAGAACAAAATCACTATATGAGAAATCAAGTGAATATCTAATATTGTAAAAATATGAACTTCAATCACTCATAAAATTTTAATTTGATTTGCATGTCGACATTTTTTTTAATAAAGATAGACAAACTTAAGAATAATCTTGTATTACATTTTAAAATCTTAGATTTAAAAAGAAAAAAAGGTGGGTAAGTGGATGTCGCTCTGCTGTACAGTAGGTTACAAGTGGGTCACTGTATAATGGATAGTATTAAATTTGAATTCAATGATATAATATCACTGTATAAGAAAAACGATTCTGAGCGGAGACAGTTTGTCAGTCTGGGTATTAGACATACCTATTATAATAGGTATACTTATCTATAGTATTAAAAAAAAATTTATCTATAATAGATATCAATAATAAATTCCAAATTAATCATATCACAATATCCATTAGGTAACGCGTTATACATCAATAATAAACCGTGGTACTATCATAGATATATAATAGTATAGGTACTTTAGAAGTTTCAAGTACCCTTTGTTTTGTTAAATTAAATATTTACGTGGAATCTTGTTTTAAATGTTCAATCCTTAGGTATAAAAATTGAACATTTTATAAATTTTTAACTACAAAATACTTATTCAATTTTAAATTTGATAAATTTTGTCAAAATTTCAACTTCAAATGCTTATATAAAAAAAAT
>NC_042494.1:69147291-69151429 GCF_005508785.2 Acyrthosiphon pisum | reverse complement strand
ATATTTTTCAATTGCTATTGTAACAATATATCAGGAGCCTTGTATTACATTTTTACACTTTTTGGCCCAACATAAAACTTTATTGATATTTATAGAAAAGAAAACTAAAAAAATTGAAAACTGAAAATGTCCGTAAACAGCTCAAAAAGAGTCAAAATATTTTCAAAATTGTATGGTGTTTAGAAAATGCTAATGAAAACATTCAGTGAAATTTTCATGTATTTAAAGTTATTCGTTTTTGAATTACAACAAAATAAGGAAATCGCCACATGAGAAATCGAGTGAATATCCAATGTTGTAAAAATAAGAATTTCAAAGGCTCATACAAATTTAATTTGGCTTTCTTATAGACATTTTTATTTGATAAATGTAGAAAATCTTATAAGGAATCTTGTATTACATTTTTATATCTTAGATTTAAAAAGAAAAATTTTTATGAATTTCTAACTCGAAATAATTTGCAAATTTTCGTGATTTTTCCATATTTTGTCATTTTTTGAACTTTAAATGCTTATAAAAAAAAACTGTGGCTAACGATTTTTAATATTTTTCATCTGCCTTTGAAACAATATACTAGGAGCCTTCTATTAAATTTTCAAGCTTTTTTATCCAACAAATAAAATTTTATTGATATTTTTAGGAAAAAAACTAAAAAAAAATGGAAAATGTCTATAAACAGTTCAAAATAAATCAAAATATTTTGAAAATTTTATCGTGTATAGAAAATGGAAATGTAAACAACCATTGAAAATTTCATGATCTATGGTCATTTGTTTTAAAGTTACACCAAAAACCAAAATCGATTTTCTCGAAAACAGATTTTGCGTAAAAATTCCCGTTTTTCCTTAATTTTTCTTTTGTTTTTCCCGGCGCTTTTGAAAAATACTGGGAAATTTAAATTTTGACCTCCCCAATGCACCAACGATATTCACTTTCTGATCGAACAAGATACTGAAGTTGAAAATCGTAGCATTATTTCGACTACTTATCGTGTACACAGACACAAAAAAAATAAATTAAAAAATAAATTAAAAAAAAAACACACATCATTGTAAAATCAATACATTCATCGTTCCACTCAGAATCTAAAAAAACTAAAAAATGAAAACTGAGAATGTCCGTTAATAGCTCAAAAAGAGCCAAAATATTTTTAAAATTTAATGGTGTATGGAAAATGAAAATATTAACATTCAGTGAAATTTTCAAATATCTACAATTATTCGTTTTTGAATTACAACAAAATAAGAAAATCATTACATGAGAAATCGAATGAATATCAAATGTTCTAAAAATATGAGTTTCAAACGCTCACAAAAATGTAATTTGACATGCTTAGACATTTTTTTTTGAAAAAGGTAGACAAACTTATGAGGAATCTTGTATTCCATCATAAAATCTTAGATTTAAAAAGAAAATTTTTTATGAATTTCTAACTCAAAATAATTTGCTAATAATAACATAAATATAAAAACATACACTCGCATTGATGCTGGTGTCTATAAAAATAAAACAAAATAATATATTATATTAGTTAGACAGTTGATAAAATAAAATAATACTATTATAAAATAATAATATTATGTTGTATGGATGCATTTATTGTGTTATAGTGAAGTGGGCTAGTTAAATGAGCCGACCATATTAATTATTAAGACGTTTTAAAATTTCGCCACCCGGTGTTGACTTTGACTGTGGGGCGAGGGAGGAAAGGTTGCAGAAATCAGAGTGGCAGCGGGGTCGGCATGTGTATCATGACTAGGACAGAGGACTTGTAGCATTTACATATTTGTTTTGCACAATCACAACAATAGCAGATTGCGAAACAAATACCTACGTTTCATGCTTGGAAATTTACATTAATCCCCCAGTGCCAACTTTTATTGGCACCCCTATTAAATATACATATTTAAACATTTGGAACCTAAAATGTTACAACTTTTGCCACCCTGGGTCACTTGCCCCATTTGGCTCTGTTAATCCCTATCCTTGAATAACGGCACCTGAGCTGTAAGCCTGTAAACACGACTGGTAATGGGGATGAACGTTCTAAGATTACCTAATCAAATAATATTGAAACTGATTAAACTGTGGTATAGACTGGTATTGGACTTAAGTAGGCAGTAGAGGTATAAATTATAATTCTTACACTGTTACTTCTCAACCTCTGAATTCACATTCGTCAAAGGTTTTTCTATGGTTACAACAACCACAACTTAGAACGTGTCATTTTGTCATGGTTACTAGTTTACAACCCACAACAATCGCACGAGTCACATTGTCTTCGTCAATATAAATCTATACCTAATATTATTTAAATTCTACGTAATGTAATAATGGGATCCACCATAATATACATCGTTTCTTAAAACTTATATAAGACCGTGGATCATAGTAATTATAAACCGCATACACCTTTGTGTTTATATTTTATTATTAAGCTTATATAGTTATAAATTATATTATTATTTATTGTGATTTGTGATTCGTATATTCCGATAAAATTTATCAAAATGTTTATTTCTGTGAAGCGAACACAATTTTTTTCAAGTTTGTTAATTTAACTTATTATAGTTGTGTGTTGTGTCACTTGTGTAAAAATTGTGATTTGTGTTTATTGTTCATTAATAATTTTCTTTGCAAACATTTAATTTCTTCAGTCAGTTATAGCCTATATAGGTATATCTAAATGCAAAATATTTACCTAACTTTCCAACTTCAACAATACAACACTGTCAACGATTATCATCTTATCTAAATCTTATAAATAAATTATTTACTCTATGTAGTATAATATTTCATACATTATAATATAATTTATAATTATTATATGGGTATTACACATATGAGTACGTTCTATTAATTAAAATTGTTTAAAACACAATACATTTATTTGAAATGGTTGTGGTTGATTAAACCCTTGGGTTTAAATTGTTAGGATTAAAATTGCAAATACATTTTTTTTACAATTACACATCATTAATTATACATTTATACGTCATCATCATGGACACAATGTACTCAAACATTGACCAGGCTTTATTTTCAACTAAACAAAGTAAAATCATTGAAAACGGAGTAAATAAATACAGCACAAAAATGATTCTGTCAAATATTACAGATGAAACAATTACTAGTTTTAATAAACATACATTAAAAAAATGTCCAAGCATACGATTTGAGAACACTAATTACAACTTTTGCAGAGTTATTAGAGCTCCTGTAATGGTATGTAAGAACAACACAATTAAAAGTAAAAATAATTTAAATATCGACGATTATACCACAGATAATCAAACTATTACATGTAAAAACATTGAAATTGATGAAGTTTATGTTAAAACAGACAATGCAAATGTTCAAATAAAAACAACAAATAAAAAGCAAAAAAACATATCATTTTCAAATGAAAAACTTTGGGAAATTAATAGAGTTAATCAAATTTTACATAATAAAATCACAAATGGAGTGAAACCTACTTATACAAGGATAAAACCTTCTGCATCATTAATTAAAGCCACATCAACAATTAATCGAGAGAGAAAAAATAAAGACATTGTTAAGGAGAATGAAGTAAGTTTTAAACATTCAAAGATTTTTGTTGAAAAAATAAATACCTAATTTAGTTTTAAATTACACAAATAAGTACCTACCTAAATATTTTCATTATATTTTCAGTTGATGACCTAGTTTTTTTACTTGAAAATAGGTACTAAATTTTTACTAAAATCATCAACTATTTAGAATAATTTGTTGCTTTCACCATTTTAGAATTTCTACTATACCGGGTGATTCTTTTATCATTGAACACTCATTATTTTAAAAAGTGTATATAGTGTAATTTTTTTGAAAATATTTTTTGCATAGTTTCAAGTCGCTTATAAAACAACGTTTTTCTTAAAAAATTATATTTTTAAATATTTTTTATCCTTATAATTTTTTAAGTTTTTTTAGTTTTTTGAATGACAACATTAGGTTTTAATTTTATATTCCAAAGCAGAATATTTTTCTTATTATTTTGATACACGAAAATCGAATTTGCGACTTGTGGTTTATGAGTTATAAATATTCAAAGTTTAGATGAGCGGTGTGGAGGGGTACTGGGTTACCCCTTGAAATATTTGTTCACTTCTCCGCTCAT
>NC_042494.1:69145182-69145543 GCF_005508785.2 Acyrthosiphon pisum | reverse complement strand
CCACCCCGACCCACCATCATAAAATTTAAACACCATTAAAATACCCGACATTTATTTTTAATTAAATATTTTATATGCTTCGTAAAATAGTTATTTACATGTTATAAAAGATTCACTTTTCTTTTATTGATAACTGTGAATTGTTCCAAAATGATCTCAGGATCAATTTCTACATCTTTTTCAATATTCAATATCGATAAACTACTATATCTATCTTGCTCCATTGTAGATCTTAAATATTTCATTTCATCAATCAGTTAGGAATACGCAACACTTAATTAAGCTTAAATACTTAATTAATTTCCCAAGTCTAGAAGTATTTTTATTAAAAAAATTATATATTTAATTACTTTATAATGAT
>NC_042494.1:69141313-69145082 GCF_005508785.2 Acyrthosiphon pisum | reverse complement strand
ATCATCAATTTTTTATATATTTCATTGTCATTTAATTGTTGTAAATATCTGAAATTTGAGGTAGCTGTAGGGAACAAACATAAAAAAAAAAATTGATTGGTTTTTGAAATCTGTTTTTTTAGACAGGAGGGAACTATAATCGTATTATTGTGTATACACGCATATATACTATTTTCATAAATGTATATTATTTTTATCCATTTATAATAAATATATTATATTATCTGGCTTGGTGTTTTGACGAGCTTTTACTCAGTATACACTATCTATTATCTTGCATTTTACATGTAGCTCCTCGGTAAAATTTGACATGACACACAAACGTGTCACCGACGTTACACATACAATTACCAATGACACGTATAGGCGTCACCGGTGTTTTTTTCTGATATGGAATTCTAAGTATCTAAATACCTTGCAAGCAATTCTCATTTGTTCTTGTTCCTCATCGTTTAATACTTTAATGTGCGATGATAATTTTACTGATTGTTCACTTAAAGGTGTGCCATCAGGATGTTCAGCATAATCAGGTTTTTGTATGTGTCCAGGAACAGTACGCGCAGGAGATGTTCTATGAGGTCTTAATGGACCTAAAAAATAAAGAATTTTTATATTATTTGATTGATGAAAGTGTAGTTAAATTTATTGTTTCCTATATTGATAAATAATATATAGATCACAATAAATGGTTAATAAGAGTTATAATTAATGCTTAATTTAAAGTTGTTTCTATTTACTTTCTTTTTTCATTGACTGTTTAAAATGTTCTATATACTATTCAGAATAAAAAGGTACTGGGCGGCCAACTTGTGCGCTTAGGCGTAGCTATGTTACGAATGCCGAACCAGGTGGTTGACTTGTTGGGAGAAGCAACTGACCACCGCCGGACGAAAACTGATTGCCGCCCAGTATCTTTCTTATTCTGAATATAGGATAATTTCACTTTTCAGTATGGTGTACTTCTTATGATTTTTAATGTGATAAGTGATAACATTTATTTTACCTGTAAATACATAATCTGGCCATGGATTAAATGGCTCAATAATACCATTTGAATTTTCTGTAACACAATTTAAAAAAAATAATATTAATTAGATTAGAAAAATATGTATTATTAAAAAAAAATAAATTATCTTTTTTCTTCAAAGTTAAGCAGGTATTTCATTGGTTATTTATTGGTCGATCGACAAATACTTTCATTTGATGCTTACCAACTTTTTGTTGATCGGGATTGTTTGTCGATTAACTGATGTCAAATAGTGTATACCACCATTATATACACATTGACTTAAATTTTCATAAATTAATTAATAAAATATATAACAAGTAAAGGTACTTTTCTGTTATCCCTACTACCACTTGATGCCGCGACTACTCTATTTTGTTATCTCTACTACTATAGTACTATCCCGATAGTTCAGTATTTTCATACATAATACACATGAATTGCTATTCATATAATAATATATTATATTAGTATAACGTTTATTATCAGTTATCACATAAGTTATCACAATAGTGTAGTGTTACAATATAAACCATAAAATCATCAAGATATTAAATATATATATTTATATATAAATTAAAAAGGTGGCCAACTGGGTACCACTCTGCTGTATAGTAGTTGTCAAGTATGTCATTGTAATGCGTATGTGTTATATTTGAATTCTTAAAAATAAATTTTGAATAATTTAAAAATAATTTTTAGGAAAAACTTAACGTTTAAATAATAATCTCAAAATAATATGTTTTCAATTGACAGTAAAACTTTGTTTGACATATACACATTTAACTAAAAATATTTTTAGTGTAAAATTGTAAGATCACCTATTGAATTTAATGTCAAATATTATTAATTTTTGTACCTATAGTTTGTAAATTTTTAATGATGCAAATATGAATAATTAAATCTTAAAACTTTTAAAAAGTTAAACAAAAATATTAAATAATAATAATAATAATATTTTTATAGTTATATGAAAATTTCACTTACGGCCAGCTTTATGAAGAGCTTTATGTGTAGACCAGTTCCCTTTAAAACACTCCTAGAACAATAAAACATAAGAGGTAAACATTTTAATTAAAACATTAAATGTTGAACTTAAACATTACATATTATTCAATATTATCGAACATTTAATCATAGTTTGAAAATTATAAATTTAAGGTTAACATTAAAATTTTGAATATAAAAATCTATATAATAACAATTTATATTAGGTATCAATAACATCTAAATTGTTGATAACTTAAATTTATCTATAAATCCTCCAAGATATTTAGTATAACTGTATAAGCAGTCTGTACTTGAATTGATAAAAAAGAAGACGGAACGCATAAAATATACTATAAATTTGGTAGACTCTCGTTGCCTTTTTTTGTTGTTTGGAAAATCGAGTTCATTAAAATCTAATTCAAACACTAGTTAGGTATACATCTAGGTATACCTAGATAATAATAATTACTTTTTTGTTAGATGAAATAAATTACAAGTATCATATCTGAGAAGCGCTTCATACATAAACTGTTTAACTATACTTCTTAACTGAAATAAGGTTTGAATAAGTAAAACCAAATTGAAAAATGTGCAAACACGGTCTATGCAATCTTGTCGTGATAATTCAGACATTTGACGACAAACCACTATGCAAGTAGTCGCTCTTGCTCGAAAAATCAAGTATTGATTTCGACAAGACTTGGCTGAATGCTTAAGACTATTCAAGCCAAACGAAAAATAAAACAGATAGTATCGGTCACTTATAGCCATTCGGTAACTTGCTGACGACATACACATTGTTCAAAATAGCAACAAATGATGGGAATATGTCCCAAAATGTGGGAAACTAATCATTAATAATATTACCTGAGAGCAAAAATAGGAACCGGGGATGTCAAGTTTAATGCAGGTGGGACACTGAAGATTTGCTTTCGAACCGCATCCGGCCGTTTCGCATGTTCTATTTGCCAATGATGCCGACATTATAACGGGTAAATCCAATTAAGTTGTTGACACAAATCCTGCGTTCAAACGTAACCAAAAATGTTTATACTTAGACAACTTATAATTATGTTTCGAACTTTCGAAGAGAAAAATTATTTTAATTACCACATGAGTAGGTTGCAGGTACATTCACCGATCGCCATCCGCCAAAACACGATTTCATTTAGATTGCGGCAACGTGAAATCTGATATTGTTATCAGTTTCCAATTAATCAGCTGTACGGCCGTTATCAATCCATTTAGATAATTTTTATTATGATTATCAGCTATGCCCTATGGGTTTATTATGATGTATGGTGTTCGTGACTACAAGAAAGTACACCACTATTCCAGTTGATTATTAACTTTCGTCTCGACCTGTACTGAATATACACATCCGCGATGAATATTATTCCAAGGTTTGGAAAAAATTTAAAAAATGGATTGTTCAACATGACTAAAAAGTATACTACCCCAAGTGCCACACCACCGAACCCCCCGACTACAAATCCAAGTGTAACGCCTTCATTCAGTTCAAGTAAATTTATTTTAAAATGTATTATAAGGTTAATTCATATTATAAAGTATTATGTTCTATCGTGTTCTATTGTCATTGGCTCGTTTTCAAACCTCTTATTTGAATATAATATTTTATGGTGGCATAGTGTACAAAATAAACATAGGGTCCTTCTTCCTAAATGTCCTAAAATAAAGGGTATAAAATAAATAATATATATGACAATACTATTAAAAATTTATATATTTAGATTGTTATCATTGGCAAAAATG
>NC_042494.1:69129290-69141263 GCF_005508785.2 Acyrthosiphon pisum | reverse complement strand
TCGGAAAATATTTCTGAAAATAGATTCTTAAATTTTGTCAAAGTGATTACCGAGTGGGGAGTAGTGGTTACGTAATACGTTGACATTTATCGACATTTAATAAAACGGTGTTAAATTTTTTTTTTTTTAATATTTATAAATTAGTGCTTAGTTGTTCTAAGAATTACTTAGTGTGAATATATTATAAAAGTGTGTTTAATAAATTATTTTTTGATATTAAAAATATTTTTCAGCTAAACTTAAAAATGTTCAAATCTTTTTTAGTTGCATTTTCTTGGTTAAAATGCTTTTTTTGTAGCATTATTGGCAATTTTTTAATTCCTTTATTGTAGGTTTTTAGTGCTTTATTTTCCTAGCCCTAATTATAACGTAATCGGTTTTTTTCTCCGTTGTCCGATCGAGTCGGTCGAGATAATGACAATATTAACATGGTATTTACTATTTATGTCCGCACGCAACTATCTGACTGTGTACGATCAAATGTCTATTTTGATTGATAGGTATACGGCACCCATAATCTTGTTATGAAATCTTTTTTCGTTGTTGGTAAAGTATAGTGTATACTCAATACCTAGTCATATTATTATGGCGTATGTTTGTGTATACACGGATGATTAATAATAAGAAATTCATCAATAATATCACAATTATTTTTTTGGTCCTGGGGGGGGGGAACCTTTTAGGACAGTACAAATGCTTAGATTTTCTTCAACAGTATCTTTTCTGATAGGAAAGTGAATCTAGTTGGTACTTTGGGGGGTCAAAAGTAAAAATTGTCCAATAGTTTTCAAAAGCGCCGTGAAAAACAAATGAAAAATTAAGGAAAAACAGGAATTCTTACGCAAAATCTGTTTTCGAGAAAATTGATTTTGGTTTTTGGTGCAACTCTTAAAACAAATGACCGTAGATACATGAAATTTTGACTGAATGTTTATATTAGTATTTTCTATACACCATAATATTTTCTAAATGTTTTGACTTATTTTGAGCTCTTTACGGACATTTTCAGTTTCCTTTTTTTTTTATTTTTTTTTTCTATAAATATCAATAAAATTTTAATTGTTGATTAAAAAGGCTTGAAAATTTAATAGAAGGTTCCTAGTATATATTGTTTCAAAGGCAGATAAAAAAAATTTAAAATCCATAGTCACAATATTTTTTTTGAGCATTTAAAGTTCAAATATTGACAAAATACGTAAAAATGACGAAAATTTTCAAATTGTTTTGAGTTAGAAATTCATAAAATTTATTCTTTTTAAATCTGATTTGAAAATGGGCACACGTGTCGTATGCTATCCACCAACAAATTGTCGGTGTCGTATGCTATCTACCATATCTACGTTATCTACCGTAATCCGTATTGACAGTATCGATATTATATTATAATTTCTTTAGGAATTTCAAATTTATTTTGTATTTTAGAATTTAGTATGGGTTCGTAGATCGCCGAGATCAAACTTTGTAGTTGTGTGTTTTTCATTAAATGTAAATTTGTGGTTTTATAAAATGAGTACTTTGGGTGAATTATATAGAAAAATTATTGTTAATGACGAAACTTCTATACAATTTTTAAAAGATCGTGATCTATTACCTAATACAAAACTGTAAAATGAAAATGTAATACAAGATCATTCATAAGTTTGTCTATCTTTATCAAAAAAAAAAAAAAATGTCTTCAAGCAAATCAAATTAAATTTTTATGAGCATTTGAATTTCATATTTTTACAAGATTTGATATTCACTCCATTTCTCACGTAGCGGATTTTGTTATTTCATTGTAATTCAAAAACGAATAACTGTAAATACATGGAAATTTCACTGAATGTTCATATTTTCATTTTCTATACACCATAACATTTTGAAAATATTTTGACTCTTTTTTAGCTGTTTACAGACATTGTCAGTTTTCAATTTTTTAGTTTTTTTTCTATAAATATCAATAAAAATGTATTTGTTGGGTAAAAAAGCGTGAAAATGTAATGCAAGGCTCCTGATACATTGTTACAATAACAGTTGAAAAACATTGAAAATACATAGGCACAATTTTTTTTTTATAATAGCATTCAAAGTTCGAATTTTGACAAAATATATCAAATTTAAAATTTAATAATTATTTTTAGTTAAAAATGTATAAAATGTTCAACTTTTATAGCTAAGGATTAAAAATTTAAAACAAGGTTCCACGTAAATAGGTTATATAATAAATATATAAATTACTTTATTCACAATAATATCATCAGATATATTTAGTAATAACATAGGCTGACTGACCGTTTTCGCTCAGAATCGTTTTTCTAATACAATGATATTATATCATTGAATTCAAATTTAACACTATCCATTACAGTGACCCACTTGTAACCTACTGTACAGCAGAGCGACATCCACTTACCCACCTTTTTTTTTATTGGTCTTAAATTCGGCAAATTGTGTTTATTAAGAAATGAAATGTTTGTATATATTCAGGAAAAGGACAGAAAAATAGTAGTTAAATACATTTTTTGGACCCCCCCCCCTCCCTCCCATTTGAATAAATCCTGGTTGCGCCACTGCATTTAGCCATGTTGTTTTATTTTTTTGATTCCCTCCCCATTTTAGAAATAATATCTACGCCACGCTGAATATATCTGTACATAAACATAATATTTAAACTGTAGATATAAGATAGGTATAGTGTATAGGTACAATTTATATGACTAGTGAATATTAACATAAAATTATTAAGATGATGATTTAGTATAGATTATATAATAATTGGTACCTATTTATAAATGATAATACATAATTTGCATCCAAACGAAATAAGCTATTGGTAGTTGGCATAAGTACAAATGTGTATACCTATACTAGTTTAATACGAAAAATATGCGTTGGAAATATTTGTATCTATACCGGTTTTAGACAATAAATATACGTGTTTCTATACCAGTCTTCTGCAGTAATATACGAACAATATACGTATGAAATATTTAAATATTTGAATCTATACCAGTTTTACACGAATACGTGGTGAATAATTGTTTCTATATACCTGCAGTTATATATGAACAATATATAGTTACGTAGGAAATATTTGAATCTATATGCCAGTTATATGCGATAAATGTATAGGTACATAGTGAATATATTTATATGTATATAATATACTGATTTTATACGAAAGATATACGTGATATTTTGATTGTATCTATATCCGTAGGTTATATATAAGCCCGGATTAAGGATCAATTGGGTCCCGGGACACCATATACACTTAGTGGGCCCCCTTTCAACTTTAACTTAAAACAATTGTATACCTACATTTTTACGATTGTATAAAATTATATAATTTTGTACTATATTATTACTTCGTACAATCGTCAATCATAGATAATAAAGACATCTATGCGTACGATCATGACAAAATATATAAAACATACAAAATATATTTTGTCATGCGTTCGATGTGTCGATGTAGTTCACAACTCCCATTTTATAAACTTCATTATAGAATATCAATTTTATATTTATTATAATTTAATAATTTTTCGTAATATAACATTAAAGACATTTTTATTTTATAATATTATTACTACTTACCTATTAAAATTGTTAAATTTTTTTTAAAAACCGTTTTAATCGTACCTATTAAAAAAAATATTTTGGGGATAAAAATGGGCCCCGGGACCATGCCCCTCCCCTTAATCCGAGGTTGGTTATATACGATCAATAAACGCATGGACTAAATGAGATTAGTGTTCATTAAACGTACAATATTCGTGGAATATCTGTCTTTTGACCCAAAAATATACTAAAATTCAACTATTCTTAAACTTAGTACGTATAATATATTAATATACCTAGGTCCTAGGTCCAGTTTAAAGTTATTAAACGTAGGTATTTTGATTATTATAATTATTTATCTGTTGAAGATAACTATTACTCCTAATTTACTTACATTTTGAAAACGGATTGGTCATTATTTTGTAGTGAGTGAAAACTTTTTTTTGTGCGTATAAATGTATTTATCAATACACCACTGGTTACGATTTAACGCCATTTTTATGTGATATGGGGGAGTGCATTTGTAATATTATTATTTATTTAACAATACCTACCTAATTATAAAGTATATAGGTACCTACCTAATAAAAACTTATTAATTTTATTATTAAATTGAAAATAATAAAACATTTTTCTTTTGTACCTATTAATTAAGGTATTACTTATTAGATGGACATTTATAAAAGAAGAATATTGGTGTTACTTCATTAAATAATAGTTAATAGAGTATAGACAAAATAGCTATTATAATAAATTTGTCTATAATTTTTATGTTAGTTTAAAAAAATCGAGTAGACCACAATAATTATAGCCGTGGAACAGCGTTGCAGCTGATATCAGTCATCAGCTGCTGCGAACCGAACCAATCAAAACGGTTGCAAGGACGACCGGAACCCTACTCACTATTCGGCTGTGCGCGAGAGCCGTGAATTCTTAATTCTTATCAGTGCGACAGTGTCCATTCCGCTTTCATATTTGTGATTTTGGTCCGCCGCGATTTTCTACATTCTTGTCGTAAATGTAATATATTTTTTTTTCGTCCGCGAATCGGGATTGTTATTGTCGTTTTCCATCCTGTGCGCTTCTACCCACCGTCGTGTCTTGCAACGATAGTATTATTTTCTATCCGTCGCACGCCGGACATTAACGATAATCGCGATTCGCGGGCGCTACTCCGTGAGTCGAGCCGACGGAATTCGCGGTGCCGTGATGTAATCGCGACGGCAATCGAACGAGATTCACACTACAGAAACGTCGCGAAAATTTCATACAGACAACAATAATTATAATCGTCCAACATCGTCCGTTTTCCAATCATGTGCTCAAAACCGTCGCTACTGCTGTTACTATGGAGTGGCGCAATGTTAATGTTGGTGCTTCCTGTATTCTGTGAATCTAACTTTAATCCGGCCAAAGTCCGGGTCACGGAACCCACCGACTCTGGTAAGTAAACCGTACAATATTACACAATCGATAGAACAGTATATGTATATTATTATTATTATGAATTATGCGCGTCTGTCGTTTATCATTTTGTTGTCCAATGTACCTAACTCTAGAACTGTATCGCTGAGAAATAATATTTCACAGCAGAAATGAACATGTATGAATAGTAACTCTTGCATAATATTTAGGCACATATACTCTATTCAGTGAGAAAAACCTCCGGTTCTACGCATCCCTCTGTGTCATGTTGCTATCGAAACCGGTTCCCGTATGGCAGGGTGTTGTGTGGGGAACCAGTTTTGGTCGGTGCACGACGGGTTCTCTCGCTGAACAGAGTATAGTAGTCGATTGTTGAAAAATATTCTATAAGTTCTATGATGTGGAGGTATTTAAGTTGTTTTCATAATTTGCTTAAAACTGTATAATACCCAGAGATAAAACAAAATCCCATTACTAACTATCAAACATAGGTAAGTAGATACCTTGTACCTGTAGGCAAATGTACATTTTAATTAGTTTATTCAAATTATTTGGACATTTGTCTTTTTTGTTATAGGTACTTTGATCTGGAATTTGATCTTCATTTTTTGTAATCAATTTTTTTGTCTTTGCAATTATTACAATTTAATATACCTTCTTATATAAAATATTTAATTACACAGATAAATACTAGATCACAATAATTGTAGTTAGTAGAATTACTTAATTTCTCACCTTCCAGATAAATAATTTGATCATTGTTTGGAATATTTCTATTTTATATGTTTCTTTTGAATTTATACCTAGATAAGTTACAATATTAAATATACCTAATCTTCATTGATGTTATTTAGGTACATAATAAAGTTTTTAATTTTTGAATTCATTTATACTGATGTAGGTAGGTTGGTAGGATTATAATAGCCAATAGGTAACAATACCCAATAAGTAAATTTAAATATTGAGATTCATAGATAGTTTGTACACAAAATAGATGAAATTTCACCTATTCTGTGGTTTGTATTTACTTACTTCTACTTCAAATAATAATGAGTCCCTACCTAATTCACTTTTAAGTTTAAAAAAAGTATCTATTTATAAAATAATTATTGAAATAATTAACAGATATTTAAGTTTTGTAGGTAACTAGGATTAGCGATTAATTAAAAAAAAAATGATTGCCTTTGTTTACCTATTGCCTTACAGGAGATATAGATGAATGAGTACCTATAATGTTCCAAGTACATATTCGCTCTTCATAATGTTAAATATTCCAAATTATTTAACTTAGCTATATTGAAACATATGAATAATTTTTACCGGAATAAAACTAATTAAATTATCTAAAAACTTCAGTGTAGCTGTATGCTTCTATTTGATTTCAATAGTATAATAATGTCATAATGATTTAAATGTGTCTTGTGTCTTGTAAATTATTGTTAGATACCTAATTATTTTCTAATTATTAATATAAACTTAATAGTATTATTTACTATTTAGACCATTTGATTTTTAAAATTGGACCCCACTTCGTTTTTTTTCTTTTTTAAACATTTATTTACATTACCTAATTATAGAAAAATAATATTTTTCTATACATAATATAAAATGTGCAAAATATTCCTGTGTTTAGATCGAGGTTTAGTTAAATAAATGTTTATTGTGTATTATGATATTTCATGTTTTTTTTTTATTTATGATATTTACTCTTTAACTATTAAGATTTAATTCAAGAATAATGTTTGTTTAGGATTGCTAAGTAGGTAATTATTTGAGATAAGTAATGAGTTAAATTTAATGTATTTACTGGTGTATTACTTAATAACAATGAATTTTACATTCAATATTATTTCTTGGTACCTAACTTCTACAGTACTACCTACATTTAATTGTAAATATATTTTTATTTCTTATTAATTGTAGTTTAATCTTTTATTTTAAGGTGGTGTTAATGATTCGTGTAATGATGATATTGCATGTTTGACAATGGCTACTCAAGACAGGTTGGGTTTAGATGCAATTCGATCTTTACATCGACAACTAGATGATGATGCAGATGGTGCTATTGATCTTTCAGAATCTGATGATGTAAGCTTATTTGAAATAAAGAATTACCCATAATAATATTTAAAAACTTCAATAATAAAATATTTATTGGTAATTGGTTATTAGTAATTATCATCAGTAACAATTACATAAACATTAAACTATGATTTCAAATATTGAGTCACTGCACTTGTATACCTAATTTTAAGTTTAATTGTTTCTAATTAAAATTGAGGTGATGACTACCCTGTCATACTCTATAAAATTGAAGACAGAGGGCAAATTGCCAAATAGGTATAAGTGACAGATGTCACATTAGTGAGTTTTCAGTAATAATTGATTTTTTAATGACATAGTTGATACCCAAATGGCAAATATATATTATGTATATCTTTTGTTGGAGCAAAGCCTGCATTTTTGTACCTATATATTTTTAATATAATGTTTACATCAGTAAAATTTCTGGTACTTTCCTATTATACGAGACTACCTTATTTATTTTGCCTTCTTTGATATATTTTTTAATAATAACTATGTATTGTGGGAAAAGAAAAATTTTAAATACATAGTAATTATCCGTAGTATATTTTACACGCCAAAGTGCCAAATTTTCCGCGGCATACAGAAAACAACAAAATAATAAATAATTTATGTATTGTGGGAATGGTCATATTTGAATTATATAAAAAAAAATTAAGTAAACATAAAAATTAAATGCATAATAATTATTTGTAATGTACCAAATTTGTCGTGGCAAATACCAATTACAAAAACTAATAATATACATTATACGTAATGATAGATATATAATAAATATAATCGCAGCTTATGGATATCGTTCAGCTATAATATCAGCTAAGACAGGTAGTCGCGATAACGGAGGTAGTTTTGAGTGGTAGTCGCGATAATAGCCGTAGTCTCGTATAACAGGAAAGTACCAAATTCCTTGAGAATGCTGATTATTAATCATTATACTAAGTTTTGATACCAGAACACTGTCTCAAAACGTGAAAGATGAAAATTTATTGTACCACTTTCAAGATAATAAAATATATAAATAAAAAGAGAGGAGATTTTAAATTTATACTATACTAATATAAAAGTTAAAAAAATATATCTGAATAGCGAGTTTTTATGATTTAAGAATAATTAAATAAATTGGAAATATATATTTATGTAATTTGTATAGTAGACTATCATTATTTAAGTTAGGTAATGTGACCATAATTTTCCTGTCAAAAAAGGGACACTTTATTAAACAATTTTAAGAATTAAGTATAAGATAAAATGATTAAATGTGTACCATGTGTAGGTACTATTTAATTACTATGCTTAGTAATTTTACTTATTTATAGTAGTAATATAACATTTGAATATTACTTTTTATATCACATAATTATGTACACTTCATTATGTATTTATATATTTATAATACAATCATAATTAATCATTGAATAATGATAACTTATAGTAAATTCATCTATGGCGTACATTTTATAACTAAAATATGGACCATAAATAATAAAATAAAAAGAGGGACATCCCCCTAATGTGTGATCTCTTGTCAGTGGTCCTGTAAGGTTAACCTATAAGGTAATATAAAAAAATAATTTTGTAAATTTTAAATATGTAACAAGTATGGTTTTGTTTATATTTAGTGTAAAATTATTTTTATAACTCACTCAAATTTTTATAATAAACATTATTTTAGTAATTTAAAAATATATTCAACACATGGGTATACATTTAATGCATGTGTTATAAAAATACATTTTAAAGTGTTTGAAACCTATAAAAATATAAATTAACATATTCTCATCATAACAGAATTATTCATGAATAATGAACTATAAATATTTTGATAAGGTAATACTTACATTATAATAATTAAATTGATACGAATATAAAATAGCTACTTTCTTTAAGGGGACGTTACAGTGGAATTTGTTGTCTCTGTCTTACGAGTGCGCAACATAGCACATTGAACGCTTCGCAGATCACGTTTATCTCCGTTAGCTTAAAAATTAGAGTGAATTGACCTCTTATAAAATGTAAAGGTAAGATTATTATCTAGGCAATGGCTTAGATTTTTAATTATATTTGAATTTTAAAGTGAATTATGAGTATTTTATGATTTACAAACTTTTTACTTTTTTAAAATACTATTAACTCGCTTTAAAATTAAAATATAATAATAAGCCTATGTCATTGCCTAGATAATAATATTAACTTTAAATTTTATAATTTTATAATTCACTCTAATTTTCAAACTAACAGAGATAAGCGTGATCGGCTGAGCTTAAAATTTGGTATGTTATGCACTTGTAAGACAGAGACAACAAATGTCACTGTAACGTCCCCTTAATTGTTTAAGTATTCTATTATATTTATATTCTTTTGATGTTCTTATGTATTAGTATGTAGTATTAGTGTATTACTATTTTAAAAAAGTAAAAAGTAAATACATACAAGTTTAAAATGGCCTTCACTTTCATGGACAAAACAAAATTATGGTAGTCTGTTGACTCATTTCACATAAAGATAAGTTAAATAATAATTTTAAATATTTAATTATTTAGAAAATTATATTTTTAGTTTTTGTCACAATTATAATTCTTATTTTATTTTAAAAGAATTGAATTCCAATAAGTGGGAGTAAATAAATGTTATTTATTCATTGTTCAAAAATAATTTGATGTCTCAAAATTATTTGATTATATTAATGACATTACATATTTTGAATATTTGTTAAATTATAATAGAAATATTTTCTTTATGCAAAAATTTCCTTGTATTTAATTTGTACCTTGTATGTTAAATATTTTAGGTATGAACAAAATAACATGTTTTATTTTAATACTTTTTATAATATATATATATTTATGGTTTTAAATAAAGACAATTTTCTGAGTAGGATCAAATAAGCAATTACGTACTTACTACTTTTAAAAAAATGTGTTTTTTTTTATTAAAAAGTTACAATTTATAAAGACTTAGCTCGAGTATATTTGTTAATATTTAAAAATAGTAAATAGTAGTAGGTACTAGTACATATGTTCATGGGGGTAAAATTGTTTTAAAATTAACACTTGATTTGTATTTTAAATAATTGTATTCATATTAAGATCATATTATAATTAATACGTTTTGTTGAATAACTAATTGTAGTATTATTTTTACAACAAGAAATGATTAATAAAGGAACTTATGGACTTGTGTTTGGAAGGAACGCTTGAGAACGCGTTCCTTTTTTAATGTAGGTACGAGGAATGGGAAAGATTTCCTATTTATGAGAAACTTGAACGAAAATTACTGTAACACAAATTATGAAAAAAAATGAAACGCGTGTTATTTTTAATAATAATATTTTCTAGACCATATTTAGTGTTGGTTACTAACTAATTGCCACATATTGCAATAAATAATGCTACATTGTTACTCCAAATTTTCCATTTTTATCACGAACAACCTATATTTTAGTTCGAGACAGCGCCGGATTGAGAGTTTTCGGCCCACCGAGATTTTAAATTTCTATCTTTACTGCTCTAGCGTGTATTATCGATTGACAATTCTTGAGAATTAAATAACCAATACTGTATTGGTGTATAGTGTATTGGCAATACACTATACATCAGTATTATACATGACGCATTTATTGTTTTAACCGTGTATTTGGATCTATATTTTACTATATCACTATCTAAAAATACTAGACTACTTTTGTCCAAAAATAATAACGGCCCAAATTTTATGCGGCCCACCGAGATTTTCTCGGTAGCTCGCCGGTTCAATCCGGGCCTGGTTCGAGATCTTTATTGGCATACAAGGTACTTAATATGATAATATAAATCACAGTTGTATAACTATGATATAAACACAGACTTCTATACTACACTAGATAAGGAACTCCTAACTATATAGAAGTCTGTGGATATAAACGATGTTACTGTGATAATAGTTCAAAATGATAACCAACAATATTATATCATTTTTTGAATTATAATCTATAGCAAATAAACCAAATCAATTTTATTAAAAATTGGGTCTACTTAAAAATTCCTGCTTTTCCGCCACTTTTTGTTACTCATTAAAAATGAGTAAATTATTTCTGATTTAACAGTTACAAATTAAAACATTTAACAGTTACAAAAAAAAACATCATTAAATACCGTTCAGAACGCATTCCTTCTTCGCGACATGAATGAGGAACGGGAACGCGTTCCCTTTTAAAAGGAACTTGTCTATACTGCAGTTGATGTTGACAATTATTGTCAGTTTTAAAATGCTCATAACTCTTGTTTCGTAATTAAAATATCAATAAAAATTAAAAACCTCTAAATACTTAGATACTCTAAATAATAATTTTTCCCTTTATATTGAATAATAAGACAATTGACTCTAATTCTCGGTAAATGGATAATTGTGACCGTAAAATTTGCTATTTACGTTTTTAAGACAGAGACAAACATATGCGGGTGTGGCGTCCTCTTAACAACCCTGGCTTACTTAGTTATTGTACATAAACAAAAGTGACATGATTTATCTTTTATTATTGTAGTGCTGGAGATGAACTTAATTGTTCTACTTCTGACTAAACAATATGTGGTTATTTAATTGAATTGATCGTTGTACTCGTCACTCGTGGATATTAGATATGATATTAAGTCAATGACCCCATACAAATACATTATATTCCAATTATCAACATTTATATATATACATTATAAAAATAAAATTTAATTTCGTTTTTTATAATACATTTTTTTTATTTGATACCAGTATTGTTCAAAATTATTTAAGAGGACGCTACCCATACATTTGTTGTCTCCGTCTTACACACGCACGACATGGCAAATTGTCGTTTACAAGTTTCAATAGTGTGCTGTTAGTTTTGATACTAGAGTGAATTGACCTATTTTAAAACTTTTAGGTAAGAACATTATCTGTGCTTAAGCGTTG
>NC_042494.1:69075874-69129240 GCF_005508785.2 Acyrthosiphon pisum | reverse complement strand
GACTTGAAATTAAAATATACGATAAAAGCCAACTCTTAAGCACAGATAATGTTATTATCTAGAAATTAAATGATAAGTCAAATCACTCTAATATCAAAACTAACAGCTCACTATTGAAACTAGTGACGAAAATTTGCTATGTCGTATGTGTGTAAGACGGAGACAACAAATCCATGGGTAGCATCCTCTTAAAGATATTATATTAGACTTTAATATTCTGTAGCTTTATATTTTTCATACAAGTAGATGAGTAATGTACTCAGTATGACGTATACTCATAATACATATTATTTTTACTCATTTATATGCTTAAATAGTGCACTGTGACAGTGCACACACCTATACTTGTTGTACTACAATTACTGAATTACTACCACAGTAAAATATTAAGTATAATATCGGTGTTGAGACATAACTTCTACGTGGTTAGTTTTATTTTAACATCCAAACACTAAAAATTTAATAATTTATCCTGTTGAAATATTCATGTGGAAATATAGATTTTTGATTAAATAATAATATAATATCAAAGTCCAGTGTCTACACTATCTATTATTATTTATGGAATACTCAATACACTGTTTGTGGGCATCTAAATATCTGATATTATATTATATTATATTCAATTTGTGTACCTACCCAAATTATTGTTAGTTTTTACCAAAGGTTATTAATTATTATTGTTGTTCCGAATTCCCAAACCACGGAAAATACATAAATATACTTAATGGCCGATTGTAAATACACTCCCGGTTTTAATGACCTGTGAACTCTCCCGGTGGTAAATTCTCTCTGGTCAACTTCAGTACTACCTGGAGGGTATATAATATTATGTAAATTCACCCGAGTCTGTAATAACTTCGTTTGTATACCTATTATAATACAATTGTAGTATTATTCTATAGAATATAATATGAACAAAAAAATTTTTAAAGAAGTTGGCAATATGGCTATATATATATATATATATAATATAAATAATACTATACTATTATACTGAATAATAAAAAAAAAATATAGTTCCTTCAGTTAAACATAATGTTGACCCCGGGGCCCGGGGATGTAACAGTCTGGACTCTGAAGATTTTACTAGTTTTAAAATCGGAAGAGTTTACCACCGCTCTACTCAATAAACCGTAATCATAATAGCTGTAATCTCGGACAGCCGTAGATAATCTTTTAACTTTGTAATTACTATAAAAGCCGTTACCAATGGTTTCCCAGAGTAAGTTGCGTTGATAGACTAGGAACAATTAAAAATATAGCATTTGATTTAACATTGTGCATGTCAATTTCCAAAAAGGTCTGAGTATGGTTAAAATGGATTTTTTATTCTTACCTAGGAGGCCTAGTTTGTTATTTTGTAATGCCTCATTATTTATTTTGATACAAATGTAACAAATATGTTGACATCATTAATCATTTATTTTTATAGTCATGTATTATAGTGATGTGAGTGGCATGTGGGGTATTCGAAAACAGTGTTTGTAAGCTAATAATTGGGGGTAAGAATAAAAAGAAAGATTCTTAAAAGAAACCTCTAAAATTGATGTAATAACCAAGAAATCACTAATGTATTGCGCCTAAGTGTGGGGAGACACATAAATGATAGTATCGTGGTAGAAGAGAATGGATGTCAAGTTGGAGTAAAGTTCGAAGGAAGGCCACCAAAGAAGAAACTTGAAAATTATATGTTAAAAATCTTCGGTTGTGTACTTGTTTACCTATTTAAATGTAAAATTTGGGTCGTGTCGTGAGTCGTGACTTATATTCCATATATTTAATACTTAAGCCCGGTCCAGATATTTGTCGGAAACATATTATGTTTCTGACATTGTCGTCGACAAATATTTATGTTACCGCTTATGACAGGAAATCAGAAATATTGTCGGAAACACTTGTTTCCGAAAAATTTTTCTTTGGTGTGGACGGGACTGTACAACAAAATGTTGGTTATATGTTACCTACTTACCTATATATTCAATGTATTCTACCCTGCAATAAACAATGTAGTGTGAACCCAATTTTCTTAAAAAAACCAAATTA
This sequence comes from Acyrthosiphon pisum, assembly GCF_005508785.2. Classification (NCBI taxonomy): domain Eukaryota; kingdom Metazoa; phylum Arthropoda; class Insecta; order Hemiptera; family Aphididae; genus Acyrthosiphon; species Acyrthosiphon pisum. The sequence goes on along the minus strand of NC_042494.1, from coordinate 69,127,194 downwards.
ATAAATCTCATCTGGGTATATAATATGATATATTAAATACGTATACCTATACATTCGTCTCTGTAATGATCATTCAAAACAAGTACTTAACAACAATAGCTTACAAATCTACATAATATAAAGATTGAAGAATAATATCATACATTTTTAAGCTATGTAAATATTTGTCTTAATATTTATTGCTGCTGTTGGTGTCCTTATTAAAACGAATCGGATTCACTAACCAATACGTAATGTGTAATTTTAACTATTTTAAAATTAATTTGTTCCATAACTAATAAATTATGAATTTATAGCCACCATAATATGAAATAAAATTTAAATATAAATAATTTATAATATTTTAATGTATTTTTAACCTATACAAAAGAAAAAGATAAAAACTGGAGTTGAGAAGACATTTTTATTTACTTTAAAATTTTAAAATCTCATAAGTTTTCAAATGTTTGTTCATATTTTGATTTGACGACATTTGTATCGCTTAAAAATGTATATTTTTTATAAATAATTGTATAATGACTTTAGTAGGTATATAGTCATTTTATTACTAAACGTAAATACATTCAGGGGTTTTAGTAACGTTTCTAAGCATGATTTTTCCCAATTGAGTCAATATTAATAGGATCAATGAAAATAAGTCACAAATTAATTTATATTCCCCCTCACAATATTGTTAGTAGTTTATTTATACATATGGTTGTGCGAAAAAATGTACTGAATATTTCCGCTTCAAATTAAATTTATACTCCCAGGCAACCTAGATTTTGGCAGTTTGCTCTTTGGAATATTATAGGTGAAGCATTTTTCGTATTTCTTATAAATAGTGTGTTGAACGAATTTGGCACTTAAAACATTCCTACGCGAATGCATAAAAAAAATACAATTGAGTGCGCCTGCGGAAAGCATTTAAAAAATGAGATTTAAATTTACGTCTCATTTGAAGTCATAAATCAGTATGTAAATTATGTTGATACATCTGTTACTATGCTAAATGCTTATCATCCATTTAAATTATCTGTGTACAAAATTATTAAATGGTCGTCTCAAATATTATTAAGGGTGAAAAACCAATATATTTTACTATCATTATTGCCTATTGTTAATAATAATCAGTAACAATCGTAATAGACACTTTATTTCTTCACTCATCTGTTATGTACACCTGCTTAGGTATTACTATTACATTTATTAGCAATTTATAATTAAATTAAATATCGTATATATACTTAGTATATTATATTATTTACTATATAATAATAATAATTGCAGTTAAATAGTGCATTAATTGCTGTATTTTAAGAGGATGTGCCAAGGTATTTAAAAATGTATATTTCACCGTAGGTATTATTTCTACTGCAGATATTAGTGATTCACCAAGCATGCTTACCTCTTTATTCTTCAACAATGCAGTTATTCCAAATCTGATTTTTGGAATTTTTAACCTTATTTTCAGATTCTTGAGATTTTTTGTACTGCTTAAGGAGATACAAACTTCTGTTTTCTACTATAAATTATTTAGCGGATATTTTTTCCGAAAATATTGAAGTATCAAAATCAAAATTCGAATTGGTAGTTTTTAGTTATTTAACTTTGCATACAAAAGGTGAATGATTATGAGTTTGGAAGATATGTGAACAAGAGCTATGGTGATTTGAAAATGTTAGTATCTAATTTATTAACATTTATAATTTGTAAAGATGGTCTAAGTGACTAAGTAGGTACCTATAATAATTTATATTTTTGTAAAACTATTTTTAAGAGGACGTCACACCCGCTGTGTTGTCTCCGTCTTACAAATTTTTAACATACCTAGCAAAAACTGTTTTGCACGGGACAATTTTACTCCCTCTGTGTTTATAGTAGAATTACCAAGTTCTTCAACGCACAGAGAAAAACTTTATCTGTGTCGCACCAAGTGTGAGCTCTAATCAAAATTATTTTGCTGATACAATGATTCATAATAGATTTTCAATAAAATTAATATTGCTGATTTGAGCCATTGCATCACTAGGATATTTCTTAAAAAGAACTTTTACACAAGTAATTTTTAAAGTGTGTTTATTGTGAAATTTTACGATAGCACATTTAAAAGAAAACCTTTAAAGTCAATTACCAATCATTTGATACCGACAATGACAATATTTTAGTTTTGATAATACCCGTTAGGAAGTTGTACCTAACAGACGCGTAACGTAATGTGTTGCATTTCAATTTTCAAGTTCAACCATAGTTAAACAATGAAAAAGTTTCAGTTCATGAAAAACTGAAAAGTTATGTTGTATTATTATTTATTTATATAAGATTCTGAGCGGAGCGAGGAAGCTATTGGTTTTACAATGGTGTTTATTTTTTTATTCATCAATTGTTATTAAATGTCACGGGAAAAACCACCGAAAAATTACGAAAAAACGGTAAAAATGGGATTTTAATTTCTAACGCTTTGTTTATCACTATAGAAACGATTAAAAAATTATAATATCATAATATTAATTCAACTTACATGGTAAAATAAATAATAACAATATAAAATATCCAGACTGACAAACCTTCTCCGCTCAAAATCGTTTTTCTTATAGGTACAATGATATTATATCATTGAATTTAAGTCTAATACAATCCATTATACAATGACCCACTTGTAATCTATTGTACAGCAGAGCGACATCCACTTACCTTCTTTTTTTAGTTGTTTTTAAAAAATTGCAGTTTTATTAATTAATAGCATATATTTTATATTTTAGCCTCATATTTACGAAAATATCCAACTGTGCGTTGAGAGAAGCGACAAGGTGCCCAACTTTGTTGGTTCTGTATCCGTTTATAGTACTTATAGTTTATACTCTGTAAAGAGTGTACATTTACCTATCTATTTATCTATTTCAAAAAATTAATGAGAATGATACATTTTTTGATTCCGAATCATGTTTCTCTGGTTTGTAGGTAAATCCCAATACGTATTTATAATACATTTTTAATAGTGAAAACTAAATCAACCCTATATTTTTATAATGACCTTTGCTACTTTTGAATTTTGGTGCATTGCAATAAACTGAATGACACATTAAGATGAAGATCCTATTGTATCAACATTCTACTTGTCATGGTAGGCCAAGGTTGACACTTGAGTAATTTAATAATAGTTGATCAATATACAGTCCTCTATATGCAATACTTTGGTTTTACTAGGTTAATCTAAACCATACGGCTATTGCAAACTATAACTATCACCAACAATTCATTGATTCAACGAGAAACTCAACTACCAAATAAATAAAACTTATTATTTCAATATACACATTTTCATTTTTTTATGATGAGCCATTGAAAACGATTTAATGTTCATTGTTCACACATTTTGTATCTAATATATATATATTTTAATTATATACATTAATCAAATGTGATTAATGTGAATAAAACCTTGAACTAAACTGCCTATAATCCCAAATTTATGTCAAGATTTTTAAGTATGAAATTGTATTTTAATTGGAATCTTGTGTTTTGTATTCTATAGTTTCTTCGCGAAGAATTAAAATACGAAAAAGGCGCGGAAAAACGTCAAAAGGCATTTCATCAAAATGATGATATGTATATATCTGTTAAAGACTTGTGGGATGCTTGGGTAAAGTCTGAAGTAAGTAATTGAATGTGTGCACAATAGTATAAATCATAGGTTTAATACCTGTATTAAATATAATATTGAAATTCATGAATACAATTGATTTGTTGTATTATGTTTTAGGTACACAATTGGACCGTCGAGCAAACTTGTGATTGGCTTTCTACATCAGTGGAACTACCCCAATATGTTCCTAATTTTATACAACATAGAGTGACCGGAGCACATCTCCCTAGGTTAGTAACAATTGTATAATAACGATGCTATCCTATGTATATTCAATATATACTAATACGAGTTTTTAGGCGTTTGGCTATAGAGCTTGCGAAGGAGGGGAAATTAATAAACATAACATGAATATGAATATCACAAGGTCTTATTTTTAAAGCGTAGTTGATCACATTTTATTGAGTCGGGAAAGCGTATTACTATATATACCTAGTTACGTAGGTAATTGAAAATCAATTATTCCGTTGTCTACGCGTTTGTTTATAGTGCCATGATGGAAATACAGTAGATAAAATCCATACTAATATTTTGTCTTTTGTTACAATTATAATAGTTAGTAAACTATGAAGTATGAACCACACAATAGCGAAAAACCTATATAATATACGAACATTTTACGGGTGTCGGGTGAATTAATAATAATAACTAATTATAATATGCAGACACCTATTATTTTTCATCGAAGTTTTCAGGTATTCCTAATCGAGAATAGATTGACTTATGTTTGTTAAATTACAATGAAGTATCCGGCATCAATTTCAAACGTTTAAGTGAATTCTGTCAACAGTAAATCAAAAATTTATTCGGTAGTTCTCATTAACTTTTTGGAACTAATGGCTAATACAAAATCAAAGCATTACTAAATTTCGAAATGTTTTATTCTTAATCTATAGGTATAGGAATGTAGGAGTAAGATCACATGGAATATGTACATTTTGAAGCACTACTCTATTAAAGTGATAATAATCTGTTTATCCAATTAAAATTATAATCTATAATATATACAATAAGTCAACAAATTCATTTCACAAGTTGTTACTATATAATATTTCGATATTTTCATTGTGAATCACAATTTGTGATCCTTATAGACTATTGACTATATAGTTGTAGCATAAAGTACCATAGTGGCATCATATCAAAAATAATATTATATATTTTATTTTATACTAATTGTCAGTAAATATATATTCAACTTCTAATATTTATATAATTCGTTTGTACAATATCTTAAGAGGTTGTCGGGCGTCAGCGTACCATTTGTTTGAAAATTCTGACAGTCTGACTTGCGCGCAATATAGCAAATTTACGTTTAGCAGAACCAACCGTTGGTTGTTGCTTATAAATTATAATATTAGAGTGAATTCACCTATTATCAAACTTTAACAGTTTAATCTGTGTAGCTACTTTGGATTTTTTACAATATATTAATTTTTATGCAATTTAAAAGCATTTTTACCTTGTAACAATTTAACATTCATAACTTACATACAAATTAAAATATCATAAAATAGCAAACGTAGCGACACAGGTAATGTTGTTAACTTAAAGTTTGATAATAGGTACGTGAGTTTCCTATAGGCTATAATAGTTTAATACTAAATTTAACAGCATAGGGTTGATTCTGCTGAATTTGGTATGTTGCTCCGTGGGTCAGAGAGAGAGAAAACAAATAGTACACTGAGTGCTGACATCCTCATAAATCGTATTTTAATACCTATTCCTATATGTATATACAGAGTGGGCCACCGTGTTTTCACGTTTTCCTATAAAACCACAGTGAAATGAGAAACCTTCGATCTATAGACTGTAATTTTTAGATTCTATGAGTGGAACGATGAATGTATTGATTTTACAATGATGTGTGTTTTTTTGTGTCTGTCATTACCTTTTAGAACCGTAAAGTTGCTTAGATTTTCTTCAACAGTATCTTTTCTGATAGAAAAGTGAATCTAGTTGGTACTTTAGGGGGGGGGGGGTTAAAAGTAATTTCCTAGTAGTTTTCAAAAGCGTCGTGAAAAACAAAAGAAAAATTAAGGAAAAACGGGAATTTTCACGCAAAATCTGTTTTCGAGAAAATCGATTTTGGTTTTTGGTCTATAACAAATGACCGTAGTTACATGAAATTTTTACTGAATGTTTATATTAGCATTTTCTACACACCATAACATTTTCTAAATATTTTGACTTTGAGCTCTTTACGGACATTTTCAGTTTCCATTTTTTTTAGTTTTTTATTCTATAAATATCAATACAATTTTATTTGTTAGTTAAAAAAGCTTAAACATTTTATAGAAGGCTCCTTGTTTCAAAGGCAGATGAAAACTTAATTAATTTTTTTTTATAAGCATTTAAAGTTCAAAAATTGACAAAATGTGGAAAAATCACAAATACAAGATTCCTTATAAGATCATTTACCTTTATCAAAAAAAAATATCTATAAGAAAGTTAAATTTTTATGAGCGTTTGAAATTCAAAATTCAAATTTTTACAACATTTATTGGATATTCACTCAATTTCTTAAGTAGCGATTTTCTTATTTTGTTGTAATTCAAAAACGAATAGGTAATTATAGATACTTGAAAATTTGACTGAATGTTTATTTTATCAATTCTTATGTGTACTTGATAAAATTTTCAAAATATATTGACTTGTATTGAGTTGTTTACGGACAATTTCATATTTCAATTTTTTATTTTTTTTTTTTTTTCTATAAATATCAATAAAGTTTTATCTGTTAGGTCAAAAAGTGTAAAAATGGAATACAAAGCTCCTGATATATTGTTACAATAGCAGTTGAAAAATATTAAAAATACATAGGCACAATTTTTTTTTATAAGCATTTAATTTAATGATCGAATTTTGACAAAATTTATCAAATTTAAAATTGAATAATTATTTTGTAGTTAAAAGTTTATAAAATGTTCAACTTTTATATCTATGGATTGAAAATTTAAAACAAGATTCCACATAAGTAGTTAATTCTGTCGCCAAAAAATATAAAAAATACATAAGCACAGTTTATTTTTATAGTCATTTTAAGTTCAATTTTGGACGAAATTACATATTAAAAAAACCTAGATTAACTATTTTAGTTATTTTGTTGTGATTGTATATTATTATTCATGAATCGTGGGTACTTGAAACGTCTAAATAGTATACTATTATATATCTATGACAGTATCACGGTTTGTTGTTGATGTATAACGTTATAAGTACCTAATGGATATTGTGATATGATTAATTTGGAATTTATTATAGGTCAATATTTTTTTTAATACCATAGATAAGTATATAATATGTCTTATACCTAGACTGACATAACGTCTCCGCTCAGAATCGTTTTTCTTATACAATAATATATCATTGAATTCAAATTTAATACCATCCATTATACAGTGACCTACTTGTAACCTACTGTACAGCAGAGCGACATCCACTAGCCCTCCTTTTTTTGTTATCAACTTTTTATGGAATGAAAACCTTAGTATTGAGTAATATACATGATGTGTACAATTTATTATAAATAATAAATATATAGTATACAAGGCGTATCCGGGATGTGTAACCGTGTGTAACCTAAAAGTCCGAGTAAAAATGTCCACGGTATAAAAAGTTAACGACGAAAAAGTCCGAAACATAAAAATGCCGGTACATATAATTAGGTAAAAGGAAAAATACTATGTGATGCACAAACTTCCAATTAGTATTAATATAAATTGTAACTAACTAACCTGACAAAATTTTTTTTTTTTTAAATATTATTTTTTTGACGACAGTTAACTAACTGATGAATCATAATACTAGATAAACATTATTCTGATTGATTTTTTCTTAATATATAATATTTTATATGACGATAGTTAATACTCAATTTAATTAAGAAATCATTATCATTATAATTTATTAATATATTTTGTATATTTTATTTGTGTGTAATAATTATTTCAAATTTTTTTTTAATTAGTTATTTTAAATATTGTTATGATAATAATATACCTAATATTCCAGATTTTTTTTACTTCGGACTCTTTTACCGCGATTCGTAACCCGTGGGAGGGGGGGATAAAAACTTTTGATTGAGTCATAGGCGTAGGTAATGTAGGATTTTAGAGTTCACCTGAATTCATTAAATTTATAGAAAAGTATTTTCTTCAGTATGCCTATTAATAATTTTTTTATATAAAATATGATTATTCAATTGTCTGTTTACGCCTATGTAATACCTGGCAACATTTAGTTAATACTTAAGTTGTAATATATTAAATAGTATTATATATTTTTATTATATACATATACAATATCACGGTTCATAGCACCCTTAGATAGCAAACCCTCGGATATGTCAAAAATCAGCAAATTTATTTTAGAAACTGTTACGTAATTTGAATTTTTTAATTGGTCATAGTTTATGTATTATAGTTTATTTTTTTTTTTTTTTGAAATTATGTTTTTCAATTTAAAATGTAAAAAAATTATCATATAAGTGTATGATTTTAAAATTTTATATTAAACATCTAGCTGTTTAATTATTGAATATATGTTAGTGGTCTATCTTATAGTTCTTGTTAATGGTACTTATTAATTATGAACTAATTATAATCTTTATTACATTATAATGACTACAATTTCAGACTGGCTGTTACTAATAATATGCAAATTTTGACAAATGTACTCGGAATCAAGGATCCAATTCATAAGCAAAAGATTGCATTGAAAGCTATGGATGTAGTTCTATTTGGACCCCCTAAAGGTCAACAACTTATTTATAAAATTTGAGAAAATAAATCTCATAACTAAGTCCTTATTTGAAATATTCTAGATTTGTTTTTTTAAATGTTTTAATTTTATTATTAGATTCAGTCACACATTTGAAAGATTTAGTTTTAATAACATTATTGCTGGGAGCATTAATTGGTTTTTGGTATGTTTACAACCAAAATAAAAGTTCAACACTACATTTAAAACGTATGATGAGAGATATGGAAGGTTTGCAAAAAGCTGAAACAGCTTATGAAGATTTACAGGTATAAATTGTTTACATTGTGTCTCATGTTAAATTGTTTTAGATTCTGAGCGGAGCGAGGAAGCTATTGGTTTTACAATGGTGTTTATTTTTTATTTTTTTTTTATATCCTGTATACAAAATTTCTGCCAGAAGGAGTGCTTCGATTTCAACATATAGTACTATTCATCAATAGTTATTAAATGTCACGAGAAAAACCACTTAAAAATTACGAAAAAACGCTAAAAATGGGATTTTAATTTCTATCGCTTTTTTTATCACCATAGAAACGAATAAAAAATTATAACATCATAATATTAATTCAACTTACATGATAAAATAAATAATAACAATATAAAATATCCAAACTGACAAACCATCTCCGCTCAGAATAGTTTTTCTTATACAATGATATTATATCATTGAATTCAAGTCTAATACAATACATTATACAATGACTCACTTGTAATCTACTGTACAGCAAAGCGACAGCCACTTACCTTCTTTTTTTAGTTGTTTTTAAAAAATTGCAGTTTTATTAATTAATAGCATATATTTTATATTTTATACTTTTTTTTTTCTCTTTTTGTGAATGCAACTTTAGAAAGAACTAGAAAAAGCAAAACAAGTACAAGAGTTTGTTATTACTGAAAAAGCAAATTTAGAAAAACAATTACAAGAACAACAAATTAAAGATGAAAATTCATCAGTACTTAAATCATCTTATTCTAATTTGGAAATTTCCCAGCTCAAAACTGAAATTGAAGTAATCTAAATTACATGATATTTGTAAATATAATATGTGTATGGTTACAAATAATAATTAAAATGTTTAGTCATTAAGAGGAGAGTTGGCTAGAGCAGAAGGTGAATTAGATGACCGTTGTTGGACACCTCCTCATGGGTTGCAGCAATGGTTACAACTAACACATGAAGTTGAAAATAAATCTTATATTAAAAAGAAATTAAGCGCTGAGAAACAATTACAGCAAGCAAGAGAAGCGGTAATATTATATAGTTTAAATAATGATAATGTTTATAATGTTTAGGTAATATTTAATTTGTAACGTTTTCCTTGCAGTGTGAAAAATTACGTAAAAAAAGATCCAGTTTAGTGGGTGCATTTGTTTCAACTCATGGAAAATCAATTGATGATGTTGACCGCAGCATTGTTGAAGCAAGGTAATATTTTTAATACATTTTAAATTAAATATATTATCTAAGTAATATCAATTTAATAATAATACATTATGGTATTTTAGAACATCATTAAATGAAGTTACTCAAGAACTCGCAGAGAGAGTGCATCGATGGAAGCAAATTGAAACATTATGCGGGTTCAATATCATAAATAATAATGGTCTGTCACATTTAGAGAACATGTTATATAGAAATGTAGTAAATGGGCGAAACTTCTCACTGCGAGGTTAGCGCAATTTCAAAGTATTGGTTATAATAAGTAATGACATTTTTGATTTATTTGGTTTCAGGGCGCATGAGTAGCCAGGATGACCTTGAAGATGATTCTAGCCAGTATTCAGTTTGCGTAGGTCCAGGTAAGGGAAGGGACGATGAATCTATTGGTTGAAATTTACCACTGCTTTTTTGTCTTATACTGTTTCTTCGAGTGTTTCCTATTGCTTGCAATAATATTTAACTATTGTTCAATTAGTTTGAAATAAAATACAAATTTTACTTGTTATTTAATAGATATTTTCATTCTTTATTCTTTTACTTTAGAATTTGATTTATTACAATGGATTTTAACCAAAATACCTACTACTGATGTCTATAATTATAACAATATATTGATGAATTATTAGTTTACCATGTTTATAATAAATTATTTTTATATCACCTAATATTAAAAAAGAAAGTATTTCATTGTAATCCATAATTACATTAATTATATAATATAGCCTTATGTGATGAGCCTTATTAGTTATTTAGATTATTATTATAAACATTAAAGTTCTCCAGTTTATTTAACAATGATATGAACACATTGTTCTAATTATATTATAACTTATTTTAAACAAATTATTTTTGTTATAAGTGTATTATTATACCAACGAAATTGAGAAATGTTATATTCATTTTTATCACCGAAATATTGAAAAAATTAATTTATCAAAACTAAAAATGTTGTAAATTAATATTCTTCTTAATTTGTTTTGTTAGAATATTTTTGGATTTTTTGTCTGTAATAATTGAGATAGCTTATATATTATTTTATATTTTTAGTTTAAAAATTGCTTGTATGATTTTTATTTATAATACCACATATTATTTGCTTACTTCGTATTATGTATATTTTTTTTTTTTTTTTATAGATTTTAATTTAATTTCATATTCTTTAGTACAAGTTATTAGCTGTTTTTATTTTGAAGTATTAGATATTATTTGGCCTATACATTAATATGTTAAGATATTATTACTTGGTGCATTTTAATAATTTAATTAATTTTTTATCCTTACTGCTGCATGAAGATGAGTTTTTGTGGTAAGCAAAATATAACAATAATATTATTTCAAAACAAAACTACTGGTGTTAAGACAATAAAAAGTAAAATTCTAGTCAAATTGGCAATAACATTTACCTTTATCATTAAATGTAAACTTACAATACTATTTTTTTAATTTAATTTAATATTTCTTCTATTCAAAGGGCTCGTTTATATATAAAAGAAAAATATTTTCTCGTAGGTGATCGTACTTAGCTTGGTTATAATAATATATTTGTTAAAGTATCGAACAATGATATTATATAGTATATATAAATTTGTAAAACCTTATACAATTTAGATTTATTATTTATTATAAGGCATTGTAAAACTAAAATAATATTTGTTATCTTTTCTTAAACAACAATAATAATATGTTAATTGATATTTTTAATATTTATAATAATTATGAATTTAAACATAATTTAATTAAAATTTTATTGTATTGTACTAAATAATGCTCATAAATACATGTGACTTAACTGAAATTTATATGAAAAATGTAGTTTTATTTTATTTATTTAATTAGATATAATATGTGTATTAATTATATACATATATAATATATTTAATATACTAATATATCATAATATAATATTAATACTTTCATTTGCTTGTGTGTTTTTTTAAACATTTAAATACATTTTTATTTTATTTAAATGTCATTAATATATTTACAGGGACGTCGTATCAAGACCTTGGTGCTTGTGAAAATTCCGGACAATGGCGGGACAACGGCCAGGACTCTTCAGGGAGCGATCAATTAGAATGCGTGGACGAAGAACAACAAACTCGTTCCTTGGATACAAAACCTTGTTTCATACTCGGCGAAGACATTTGTGATCTAAAACAACCACAGCAATCTGTTCAAACATCAGATTCAACGCCGAAATCGCACAATATTGATAGCAACCAATTGACATCTGAGCAAGTTGTAAGACTATTATTTCAATATATATTTCCTACATATATTTATTATTATTTTAAGATTATTTTGATTTAAAAAATTATCTTTACTTTTCACAATTTTATAATAGACTATCTGAATTACCCGGCATTGCCTATAAAAAAAATGTGATTGTTCAACTCCTTTTGGGTGTAACACTGGAAGCAATGTCTTCTTAAGTGTAAATGATATTATATTTTAATGTATAGTAATCCCGGCCGGTATTGTTTTTGAGATTCGCTTGTGATTATGCGAGCAGTATATTATCACTTATCAGATAGGAAATCTATCTTCGGTTGATCGTGGACCCTGTGTGATTTGTACGTAACTATATAAAAGTTACACCAAGTTTGTTGTTTTTACTTAATTCAACCTACGGTGGATCAATACAATACAAAAAAACAATTAAAAAAATTGGTCTACCGAACCAGTGGTTTGACCTTGAGACATTCTGTAGTAAAATATACATAGAAATGCCACTGCACCAACAGGCTTATCACTTGAGTTTTGTGTTTGGGCACCTCTCCGGGTTGGACCTCTAATTTACCCTTTTTTTTAGTAGCCTATCTTCTTCTCAAAGGTCTAATCTATTTCTGTACCAAATTTCATAGAAATCGGATGAACGGTTTAGGAATGCATAAAAGACACACACACACAGACAGAAAGACAAACAATCATTTGTATATTATATATAGATAAAACACTGATACAAAAATTCTTAAATCTTTATTATAATACATCCTCTATTTTTAATTGATAATATTAAAATTCTATATTTAAAAACCAACCAATACTTATAGGCTACAGCTTAGCAGTTATAAATAAAAATAATAAGCATTTTAAGCATTTATTTTTCTATAGTTATTTTTTCAAATTTTCTGAAATTTTTAAAGGTTTACCTCTAGTAAAAATTGTGTCAGATTTCCAAATCTTATGATGCAATAAGTATGCCATAGTATTCATAGTAATATCATTGATTATAAATACTAACATTTATAATCAATGGTAAAATCAATAAAGATCCCTTGTTCCATTCACCACTTAAAATCTAAAAAATATAATTTGTTAAATAATAAATTTACCTAGAAAAATATACAGTTGAACTTGATTAACTTGAAATCGTCAATACTTCGAACTTTTTCCTGGGGAAAATTTCTAGGGAATTTCCTATTGTATTTTCTTTGGATGACCCGAATTCTTGAACTCAGACTTCAATTATTTCATTTAGGTCTCTTCAACTTTGTATTAACCAAGTCCAACTGTTTATTTTAGTATTAATTACAATTTAAAATATTTATGTTATAGGTCGATCCTGGTATGTTCCGCCATTCAAATTCGGATTCTAGTTTGGATCCAAAATATCGAAAGATATCAAAAGTATCTAGCCGTTCAGATATTGTATTAGTATCTCCAACACCTAGTGAAGTGTCCGCAAAACGCATTAAACGACACAAATTATTTCCAATTTTTTTATCTGCCAAAAGTAAAGCAGCTAAATCCCATCAAAATTCAGAAAACACTAATGTAAATAATGATAAGGCGATAAAATCATCAAAACAAAAATCATGATTCTGCTCATTCCTCTTTATCTGTTGCTTGTATATAATAATGATTGTGATAAACATGATTTAAGAATGTTGAAAACTAAGTGATTTATTATTTATAATTGTAATATAATATATGTATTTATGTATCTAATTTTAGATTGAATTATACACAAAACAAGTAATTCCAGTTATTGTTTTAATAATGTTATAACATACCTATGTAAATTAATTATTTATTTTAATTATTAAATTTTATAGAAGGTGCCTTAAAAGTACTTAGAGCTGTTAAATGGTACTTAATTTATAAAGACAAATAAATCTATATAATTTTTTTATCAACCCTTTTGATGTGATTGTTGAACTCAAGAACATTATTTATAGGACTGAACAATGTAAAAACTATATTAGACAATTATCTGCAATAATAAATGTAATGATATTATTTTTAATAATTGTTTACATTTTCAAGTAAACACGAGTTATTTAAAGACATTGTTTTTATTATTAAGTTGCTAATCTTAAGTTAATGTTAATTTCCATCCATAATCGTGTAGAATTATACTTTGTTGATTGTTAAAATGTATACCAAAATATATGATTAGTCATTTTTTTCATTTGAGATTATGATTAGAACTTAGAAGTTCTAAAATCCTTATAATACTAAAATGTTTTAAATTGTATTTATGAAAAGTTCTGGACAACATTGAATAACTATAGGTACATTTTTTTTACAACCAATGTAGGAAAATGCAAGTTAACTATTTAATATAAGATGACAACTTATTGTAACCTTTAAAATTATTTGAGTATCAACTTATCTGTCATCAGTTATTACAATATTGAATATTCCATAATATTTGAAAAAATACATCATCCAAGATAATATAATTACATTTTAAATTTTACTACTTCTTTCCCATATTTTATACATTTATTCATAATCCTGTAGAAATATTACACAATTTAATTATTTATGAATATTATCATAATATTTTAGTGTAAAGAAATACAATATAATGTAATATACAATTTGTATTATTTACTCATAGTCTTAATTATTTTAATATATAAGAATAAATGTTTTTAAAGATCGTTAAAAAAAAAAAAAAAAAAATGGTGCAGTGTAAATTGTTTTGTTTTTAAATTTTATTTATTATACAATATAGTTTGTATTTTTTTTCTATATTTCCTAATAATTTGTCATAAGATAGAAATAAAAGTTTTTATAGCACATCATTGAAGTAGTAGTTATTTAATGGTTTTAAGTTGTATTTAAACATATATTTTTACAATTATGACAAATAAAAATATAAATAATTATGTTTTTGGATAGTATTAATTAATTAATATAATTCTGTATTTACAAAAAATAAATTATCAATAATAATATTTTAACCATAGATAATAGATACCAAAATCAATTAAATTAAATTTGAAAGAGATATTAGTCTATATTCTATAGAAGTAAATAATTAATAACCATATATTATATTATATTGAAAGATCTGATACAGTGATACATACTAATAATTATTATTTATTAGAACTGGAATGAATGTGTTGTTTGTAAAAAGTTAATATCTTGCAATGTTGAGACTCCAAAATAATGTATAAATGTATAATGATAAAATTATTGTGATTTGTGGAGCTTGAAATGTCTGACATTATACATTTGCATACCTGTTTATTACAGAAACTGCATGTTAGCAATTTTGCATACCTATTTAAAGATTTTATACAATAATAAATTGAAATTAATAAATTCCATTAAAAAGATAGTTAACAATTTTTCATTGTATTTTGTTTATATATTTATCTTAAATAAAAAATAAAAAAAAAATCAATTTAAAATATAAATGTATATTTTGTAAAATATATTTACATATTTAAGAAATATTTTTAGAGTATAGTTAAGCACATATTTCAATAATTATTGTCCATAGATTTTACCCAATGTAATGATAAATCATGCTTGAATTGTAAGCATAAAATCAATTAACATTAAATATTTAATACCTACCTTATATTGTTTGGGAAACAGAAAGTAAAGTAGTTGCCAGCTAAAATTCTGCTTTCATCTGAATACCTAAGGGCTAAGAGTATCAATTCATATCAGTACTTGTTTAAATATATATATATAACAGTAATACTCCTTAGAATGGAAAAAATCATTAATGAATATTAATTTTAGCATAAATTATAATGCAAAGTGCAGGGTTATACTTTCAATATATTTGTGAGTGCAGTTGGCCTAGCCAGGATTTTTTTTGGGGGCGGCTGATCAACTTTTACACTTTTACACATTAAATACATACTAGCACAGATAGATAGCTGAAAAGTGTTAATACTTATAGGTACAGTGGCGTGCTCGGGGGGGGGGGGGTAGGGGTTATGCCTATAATATATTCTTACAATAGCAGTTGAAAAATATATAAATAAAGTCACAATTTTTTTTTATAAGCATTTAGTTCGAATTTTGACCAATTACGAAAAACTCACAAAAATGCAAATTACTTTGAGTTAGAAAT
Source organism: Acyrthosiphon pisum (assembly GCF_005508785.2). Taxonomy (NCBI): domain Eukaryota; kingdom Metazoa; phylum Arthropoda; class Insecta; order Hemiptera; family Aphididae; genus Acyrthosiphon; species Acyrthosiphon pisum. Next base: position 69,111,036 of record NC_042494.1, on the reverse strand, counting down.
TCATAAAAAATTTTATTTTTAAATCTAACTATCTAAGATTTGATAATTTAATACAAGATTCCTCATAAGTTTGTCTTACCTTTATCAAAAAAAAATAATTACCGGAAAGTCAAATTAAATTTTTATGAGCATTTGAAGTTCAAATTTTAACATCATTGGATATTCACTCGATTTCTCATGTAGCAATTTTCTTAATTGTATTTTTTTTATAGGTAATATATTACCTATATATAACAATACATTTTTATTTGTTTGGTCAAAAAGCATGAAAATATAATACACGGCCCCTAATATATTTTTACAATAGGAGTTAAAAAATATTAAAAATACATATGCACAATTTTTTTCATAAATATTTTAAGTTTTAATTTCGACTTAATTTATCAAACTTAAAATTTAAAATGTGGGTAAGTGGATGTCACTCTGCTGTATAGTAGATTACAAGAGGGTCAGTAATCATATCACAATATACATTAGGTACTTATAACGTTATACATCAACAACAAACCGTGATACTGTCATAGATATATAATAGTATACTATTTAGACGTTTCAAGTACCCACGATTCACCAATAATAATATACAATCACAACAAAATAACTAAAATAGTTAATCTAGATTTTTTTAATATGTAATTTCGTCCAAAATTGAACTTCAAATGGCTATAAAAAAAAACTGTGCTTATGTATTTTTTAGATTTTTTGGCAACAGAATTAACTACTTACGTGGAATCTTGTTTTACATTTTCAATCCTTAGATATAAAAGTTGAACATTTTATAAATTTTTAATTACAAAATAATTATTCAATTTTAAATTTGATAAACTTTGTCAAAATTCGATCTTTAAATGTTTATAAAAAAAATTGTGCCTATGTATTTTTAATATTTTTCAACTGTTATTTTAACAATATATCGGGAGCCTTGTATTACATTTTTACACTTTTTGGCCTAACAGATAAAACTTTATTGATATTCATAGAAAAAAAAAAATTAAAATATTGAAATATGAAATTGTCCATAAACAACTCAAAACAGGTCAAAATATTTTGAAAATTTTATCAATTACATATAAGAATTGATAAAATAAACATTCAGTCAAATTTTCAAGTATCTACAATTACCTATTCGTTTTTGAATTACAACAAAATAAGAAATTTGACTTTCTTATAGACATTTTTTTTTTTTTTGATAAAGGTAGATAATCTTATAAGGAATCTTGTATTACATTTTAAAATCTTAGATATGAAAAGAAAAATTTTTACGAATTCTTAACTCAAAATAACTTGCTAATTTTCGTGATTTTTCCATATTTTGTCAATTTTTGAACTTTAAATGCTTATAAAAAAAAACTGTGACTAAGGATTTTTCATATTTTTCAACTGCTATTGTAACAATATAGTAGGAACTTTGTATTAAATTTGCAAGTATTTTCTCACAACAAATAAAGTTTAATTGACATTCATAGAAAAAAAAACTAATAAAATTGGAAAATGAAAATGTCCCTAAACAGTTCAAAACAAATCGAAATATTTTGAAAATTTTATCATGTATAGAAAAGGTAAAATATGAACATTCAGTGAAAATTTCATATATTTACGATCATTGTTTTTTAGAATTACACCAAAAGCCAAAATCGTTAATCAATTTTGTCAAAAACCGAATAATTCCCATTTTTTCTTAATTTTTATTTTGTTTTTCCGGGCGCTTTTGAAAATTATTGGGAATTTTAAATGTTGACTTCCCAAAAGTACCAACTAAATTCACTTTCCCGTCGAACATGATACTGAAGTTGAATATCGAAGTATTATTTTGACTACTAATCGTGTACACAAATATAAAAAAATAAATAAAAAAACACACATCATTGTAAAATCAAACATTCATCGTTCCACTCAGAATCTAAAAAAAACGGTTTGCTTTACCTATAATATCTAACTATAAAAAAGTGAAATGACAATCTCTGTAGATACAGGCTAAACTCTGTATAACTACTTATCAGAACATGTTCTTGATTTTTTTTCAACTCATGGAGTACCTAGGTTTATATGAAAGAAAATTTTAGAAAAATCCACCGGTGTATAATATATTGGTTGCTATTGTTTAATCGGGCATGTTTGTTAATTGTATTATTATCTTTTGTCATTATGCATATTGGCGCAAATAGGGGGGACTTGGTCCCCCCCAAATGTCGGCCAAGTCCAAAATCTAGTAATTAGTACTAATTTTTATATTCTGTGGTACTAAGCAATATGGCCTATGGTGGGGAGGCTTGAGTCCCCTCAAAAAATTTAGTCAATTTGCGCCTATATTATGCATAGGTATACCTATATAATATATACAAGAAGATCTGATTAGTAGTTTCAGTCTGTATCAGTGGCGAGGCGAACTATTTTCAAACAAGGAGCAAAGATTTTATTCTAACCACCCACCCACCCACCAACCCAATATTTTATGGAAAAAATTGCGTTAAATTAAATTATGTTTATTATTTATTTAACATTTATGTATAGGTACAATGACAGTACATTCTTAAAATGTTTGAAGTTAATAACATATACATAGGTAACTTCTAGTTTATTATTTTCTTATTTAAGTTATTTTTTAAGATTCAGATCGGAGCAAAACAATGTTGGTCTCCGATTTTCTACTTCAGCATCTTTTTGCTGATAGGAAAATTAATAGAAATAAAAAATTTGAGTTATTTTCAAAAACGTGGTAAAAACTAAAAAAAATAATGAAAAAAGGTGGGTAAGTGGACATCGCTCTGCCGTACATTTTTAACTATAAAATCATTTTTTAATATTAAATTTGATAAATATTGTCAAAAACTGAACTTTAAATATATATATAAAAAAAAATTATGCTTTTGTATTTTTACACCGCTATTTAAGCAATATATCAGGAGCTTTGTAATAAACTTTGATGCTTTTTGGCCCAACAAATATAATTTTGTTAAAATGTTTAGAAAACAATTTTTAAATTGCCCTTAAACAGTTCAAAAAACATTAAAATATTTTAAAAATTTTATCAAGTATAGGAATTGATAAAATAAACATATGATATACATGTGTATATAAAATGCTAATATAAACAACCAGTGAAATTTGCATGTATCTACGGTCATTTGTTGTAGAGTTTTACCAAAAACCAAAATCGATTTTGTCGATAACCGCATCTATGCGTAAAAATTCCCGTTTTTTATTAATTTTAGATTCTGAGTAGAACGATGAATGTATATTGTATTGATTTTAGAATGATGTGTGTTTTTTTTTTTTTGTGTCTGTCATCACCTTTTAGAACAGTAAAAGTGCTTGGATTGTCTTCAACAGTATCTTTTTTGATAGGAAAGTGAATCTAGTTGGTACTTTGGGGGGTCAAAAGTAAAATTTTTCCAATAGTTTTCAAAAGCGCCGTGAAAATCAAAAGAAAAATTAAAGAAAAACGGAAATTTTTACGCAAAATTTGTTTTCGAGAAAATTGATATTGGTTTTTGGTGTAACTTTAAAATGAATGACTATAGATACATGAAAATTTCACTGGTTGTTAATATTTCCATTTTCTATACATGATAAAATTTTCAAAATATTTTGATTTGTTTTGAGCTGTTTACGGACATTTTCAGTTTCCAATTTAATTAGTTTTTTTTTTCTATGAATGTCAATAAAACTTTATTTGTTTAGTAAAAATACTTGAAAATGTAATACAAGGCTCCTATTATATTGTTACAATGACATTCGAAAAATATTAAAAATCTTTAGTCACAGTTTTTTTAATTAGCAGTTCAAAATTAACAAAATATGGAAAAATCACGAAAATTAGCAAATTATTTTGAGTTAATAATTCGTATAAATTTTTCTTTTTAGAACTAAGATTTTAAAATGTAATACAAGATTCCTTATAGGTTTATTAAAAAAAAATGTCTATAAGAAACTCAAATTAAATTTTTATGAGCGTTTGAAATTCATATTTTTACAACATTTGATATTCACTCGATTTCTTACGTAACGATTTTCTTATTTTGTTGTAATTAAAAAACGAATAACTGTAGAAACTTGAAAATTTTACTGAATGTGTATATTATCATTTTCTATATTCGATAAAATTTTTAATAGATAATTTGATTCTTTTTGAGCTGTTTACGGACATTGTAAGTTTTCAATTTTTTCAGTTTTTTTTTCTATAAATATCAATAAAGTTAGATAGATAACTATTGGGCCAAAAAGTGTAAAAAATTAATACAAAGCTCCTGATACATTGTTATAATAGCAGTTGAAAAATATTAAAAATACATAGGCACAATTTTTTTTTATAAGCATTTGAAGTTAAAATTTTGACAAAATTTATCAAATTTAAAATTCAATAATTATTTTGTAGTTAAAAATTTATAAAATGTTCAAATTTTATATCTAAGGATTGAAAATTTAAACCAAGATTCGACGTAAATATTTAATTCTGTTACCAAAAATTCTAAGAAATACATAAGCACAGTTTATTTTTATAGTCATTTTAAGCTCAAATTTGGACGAAATTACATATTAAAAAACCTGGAATAACTATTTTAGTTATTTTGTTGTGATTGTATAATATTATTTGTGGGTACTTGAAACTTCTAAAGTTTACTATTATATATCTATGATAGTACCACGGTTTTTTGTTAATTTATAACGCGTTATAAGTACCTAATAGATATTGTGATATGATTAATTTGGAATTTATTATAGGTACCTACCTATTATAGGTCATTTTTTTTTAATACCATAGACTATATAATATTATGTCTTATACCGTCTCCGCTCAGAATCGTTTTTCTTATACAATAATACTATATCATTGAATTCAAATTTAATACTATCCATTATACAGTGACCCACTTGTAACCTACTGTAATTATTTTTTCATAATTTAATTTAAAACATATTACTATTTTTTGGCTATACAAATAATATAATTACATATTGTAGTTATTGTATTGCTAATTTCTGAAAATTATATATCCTACATTTTGAATTCAACCACTGGAGTGGTAAATTTTATTCTTTTTATTATAGAATAGAGACAAGGTAGAAAAAAATGCCACAATAAATTATTTATTCAATGAATAATATTTATTTAAAATGGAAAAATGCAAGTGTAAACAAATAAATAAATAAATAATAATAAATAAACAAACAAACAAATCGGTTTCCTTCGTCTCCAAATCAAGTTAGATTCTTTTATATATATAGATAAACAAACATTAATTTATATTATAAATATATTAATGTTTGTTGGCATGACAATTGACAAAGTATTTAGGTATATCAGGAACATTGTGATGCGCATATTCCCCACTTTTTACTGTGTATTTCGTTCTCCACTTCTCATTGGTCGCATATACCAAAGCGTAAAGATTGGAGAATCTAACACATACGAAAAAGTGGGGATGCGCAAACGAGATTCAAATATCATGATTTTGTATAAATTGATTATATTAATCCACAAACTTGGTATAACTTTGAATTTTGATACTATTAAGAGTTAAATCATACACTTACGTACAAAGAGCACGGGGTCCGCGATTTACCGCAGGTAGATTGCCTACCTACCTGATAATGTACTGACTACTGCCAAAGAACAAACTGCTGCGAACCAGAATTTTTATTCCGGGCAACGGAAAAGTTAAGATAAATTTTGAACACCATGCACTGAATATTAAATAATGAATTGAACAAAGTTTGAGTTATGTAGAATTGATACATTTAAGGGGCAACGAAGTGCACGAGATCAGCTAGTAATAATATAATAATTAATATTAAATATTTGCTTAAATTAATTCAATATATTATTATAATATCATCGTGTTTGAGTACCAATTTATTTATTTTTAAAAATATAAGCCGCGCTACCATCCTTTCGGTCGGGTCACGGACGTTGCGAACGAAGCACTTGGTATACAACTTCTTTGGCGGTGGAGCGGCAGTCGCCACGCTATTGGCCAATACGCGTCCATTGTTATCGATGGATACCGTGGGAAACAGGCGAACAGTCGTTAAGGTTACGTTTCTGTCGTTCACTTCGATCCCGCGCCTCTTGTTCGCCGCGCCGCTCCGTCAGAGTATTCGTTCTTTCGAAGTCGCGTACTTGTGGTGTTCAGGACATTCGCCCGACCGCCGTCCGTGCCCGGTGAACCGATTTACCAGTACTTACCTGCGGCGATTCACTGCACAACCAGTAATCCTCCTACGACAGTCTTTTCGACATCCGTCAGGTAAGAACTACGCACTTTGTCCGGTTATTACTACTACTATTATTATTATTATTTTTATTATTATAATTATTCGTGACGAGCGCGCACTCCGCACGCCGACCGACCATGTGCTTCCAACGGTTCCCCGTTTCATGGTCTGTCTTGTAATATTATAATGCCGGCGTCGCCGTTGACCGCCGTGTTAAACACGTGTCGCCGCCGTCTTCGGTTTTCACTTATTTTAATGCAATTAAAATGCCCACTGAGGGCTCCGGATTCTCAGCATTGATGAGTCGGCGTGACGCAGTGATAAGGTGTTGAGAGGTTAGGCACTAGGGCGGCCGTTCTCCCGCCGCCCGCGATCAAACGAGGTTTCCAAACCGGTGCCTCGTCAAAAACTTTCGTTTTCCTCACCGAATTACTAAAGTCGCTCGTGTGATTCCGAATTTTCCGTTAAAAATACAATACTATAAACGATATTATTGAGGTTATCGATATGACATGACGTAGGTGCCTCCTATTCATTTCAACCGTCCACCGTCGTCGTTTATTACGTCTTACATTATTATTTTAATTGTATACTCGTCAAACGCACCACGCAAACATGCGGTTTGCGTGAAAACTGTTGCAAATAAAGAACTTTCAATTATGTAAATGTATATTATTCCTAGTTTTGTAATTTGTGTTAGGTAATATTATGGTAGATTGAAAATAGTTTAGGTTCCTATTTTTTTTGTACAGTCATATTCTGTGCAGAGTAGACTTTGAATTATGATTCATGTCATTTGACCCATCATTACACTGTGATGACCTTGTTTTAAAGTAATCATTAGTATACTGCATTACTGCATTTAATTGACTGATATTTAAAATTAAACATTATTCTTAACAGAATGTCTGCAGAAAACGAAATTGCTGATTCTTCATCTTCCGGTTCTGAAATGGAACAAGACACTCCACTTAAGCATAAATCTGGTTTTAAAGGAGAAGGTGATGATATAATGCCGGTAAGATAATTATTAAAATTAAAATACCATATTACTTCTTGTTAGAAAATCATTTTAATGTAATGTACATTAACATAATTTATTTGCATTTTGTGGTAATTGTAACCCTTAATTGCAAGTTTTTTTTTATGTACGTCTAGAATTTCAATTGATTTTGTTTTTTATTAAAAATGTACACAGTTGACATAAAATTGTGTTTAATGGTTGGAGTTATAAAAAAAATTATTTTACTGATTTATATAAATTAATTTTCCCTCCAAAAAAATGTATCAAATTTTTATTTTTATTTATTTGAAATATACGCCCGAGGGCAATAAAAAATATGAAAATGTAAAAATTACAACTTAGTTGGTTTCTAAATCTGAATAATATTAATTCTTAATTAAATTTATATTTTAATTTTTTATTTTATATTTATTTAGAATCTTCCACCAATAGTCAAAAAACGTGTCAAGGCTTTGAAAAAGTTACTTGTATCACAAACTGATGTTGATACAAAATTCTACACTGAACTTCATGTTCTTGAATGTAAATACCACAAAGAGTATTTGGCATATTATAATAAGGTAAAATACATAATAATATATTCTAATATTTTAGTTTAATACACTTATTTATTATACATTTTAGCGAAGTGATATAGTTCAAGGAAATTATGAGCCTACCGAAGAAGAATGTGATTTTCCTTCTGACGAAGAAGATGATGTTAAGGATCTCTCTACAGATATGGAAGGAAAAGTTAAACTTGAGGAATCTAAAGTGTAAGCATATTATTTATATTCATATATTATAGTAACTTTCCTTCCACATTTTTATGAATAATTGTACATAACATTATATACAGTAATGATGGTATAGTAGACAGTACTAGCGACAAATTGAAAGGCATTCCAGACTTTTGGCTTACTATTTTAAAGAACACAAGTCTCATCAGTGATATGATTCAACCCCATGATGAACCTATTCTTAGTCATTTGACAGATATCAAAGTTTATCTATTAGAAGAACCCATGGTATGTTATTTTGGGCACTAATCATTAAAATATTAGATACATTTATTTATTTATTATTTTAGGGTTTTGCTTTGGAATTCCATTTTTCTCCTAATGAATGGTTTACCAATACTGTATTAACTAAGGAATACGAAATGAAATGTGTACCCGACAAGAACAATCCATTAAGTTTTGAGGGACCTGAAATTTTCAAGTGTAAAGTATGTGTATATATTTTAAACTATTAGAAAGCAATGATTATATTGATTATAATAAAATAAAAATGTAGGGTTGCACTATTCAATGGAATAAAGGAAAGAATGTGACAGTGAAAGTAGTCAAAAAGAAACAAAAGCATAAGGTTAAGGGTGCTGTTAGATTCGTTAACAAGACTGTACAAAATGTATCATTCTTCCACTTCTTCAGTCCTCCTACTGGTGAGTTACTAGTCTTAAAAGTAGAAGTATACAATTAAACATTATTTTTCTTTATAAAAGCATTACAAATTGATTATGATAAATTATTTAAAATTAGTGATTTATCTTTCCATAATGCTGATAATAACTGGCTTCAACAACTACCACTTTGGCAAACTGTGTAATAGTGGCTTTAATTGAGCCTATAAAACAAATAACCTAATTTAATTATAATTAAATTTTATTTATATTTGATTCTGTATAAAGTTTTTAGTTTTTTAGTTGCACATATTTTTAATTGCATTATTATGGAATTTTAGTACCAGATGATCCAGAAACTGAAGTTGATGAAGAAATTGATAATTTATTGACAACAGATTTTGAAATTGGCCATTACATTCGTGAAAGGATAATTCCTAGAGCTGTGCTGTACTACACAGGTATGATTTGATAACATTTTTTTCATACATTTATTTACGATGCTGATTTTTAATTTTATGATAGGTGAAGCATTATTGGAAGAAAATGATTATGATGAAGATGATGAAGAGGAAGAGTCTGAAAATGACGATGACGATGATGATGAAGATGAAGATGAAGGAACTGTTAACGATCCTGAGTACAATCCACGTCAAGATAAACTGATAAATAAACAGGTCAACCCAGCTGAATGCAAACAGCAGTAAATTGTAATAGCGTTAAAACCACATGTGTACTCACTACTCGTTTTACAAATAAATAAAAATTTAAAAAAAAAACTTCACTCATAATAAGTAAGTCCACAAGTTTTTGAGATTAAGCCTTCATTCATTGTTATGTGATCAGTTGAGTATGAAATATTAAGTGTATTTTATACATTTCTTTAACTTTATACACTAATAAAACTATTTTTATATTATTATATATATATTTTTTTTTATTACCAGAAGTTTGTACTAGTAGAATACATATTATGGGTATTCAGTTATATATGGCTAAATTTTTTTTGTACCATGTTGATATTAATTGATAGGTAGGTCAATGACATTTGGGAGAATAGTAGTTTTAGACTGATTTTTCAAGATCTAGGATATAGAAAAATAGCGTACACTAACCATGTAAAAGTTACCTATATCTATTCTGAAAAAAATTCAGATTTTAAATATCCTTTGATGTAGTTGTATAAATTATAGTGTCATTAACTTATTTAACAATGTGAATGCTCGACAATTTATTTTTTATTTATTTTTGTGTAAAATTGGTCTCCCATATTGAAATATAGCCATTTCCTAATCCCAGAAAAAACTAATTTTAATGAAATAACGTGTTTTGTTGTCTGTTGGGTTCCTTCGATTAAATATGTCCTTCTGGGGATCAACCAAAGCTAAGAAAACAAGGGTCCTCTATTTAAGTAATTAGGAATTTGCATCCCGAGGAGAACAAAAAGAAATAATTCAATAAACAATTTTCAAAATAACCTAACCTTACTTTTAAGCAGTTAAATCTAAAATCTTAAATGTTCATGTTCATGATCGGTATTTCTATTGTATCAGATATCTTTTGTGTGTGTTAGTCCAGTATGTGATGTATCTATGGAAAAAGGGTAAATACTAAATACTTATATTTGAAGTTTTATTTTAAGCATTTTAGTTTGTTGACTTATCGTTATATTGTAGGTATATGTAATTTAAAGTGGGTATTTATCTTACAAAATATTTTATTGGCTTATTTTAAATATTGTTAAACATTTTAATGTAATGAGTTATTCCTCTCAATTATAATAATTAGTACTGGCTTCAATTTTTACAAAATTTATCAAACAATTAAAATTGTGTGACATTTAAGGATCTATATCTATATTTTTTTACATGTTATTATGAGATATTAATAAACTATTGACTATGCTACTATTAATTGTAAACAATTTATTTTTACTATATACTTTTATATGAAAGTTTTGTAACAAATTAAAAAATGAATGGTCTTCCTATAATGTGACTAGGAAAATGCTTTGATTTTATCATCATAACGATCATGTAGAGGTTAGATCACTTTCGAATTTCGATGTTTAATAAAGCTAATACATTTATGCTCTCATATGATAATATCAACAAAAACCCTTCGTAAACTACATGTAAAAATTGCTAAAGAAAAAAAAAATATAAGATCTTTAAACACTATAAACATGTGATATCATTAATAAAATAAATCTTAAGTATATTAAATTTAAGTAAACTTATTTTGTTTCAATAATTTATTTAAAGGTGAGGAATTATTTCTTTAAAGAAACAAAGTGTGATGAACAAAATAATTAAATGACGAAGGACTATTAAAATATAACTTTATTATTTTTAAAATGTTATTAATATTTTTATACTATTCTAAGAAATTCCTTGCCAAGTAAATAAATTATTGAAACAAAATAAGTTTTCTTAAATTAAATATACTTAACATTTATTTTATTCATGGTATCACATCTTTATAGTGCTTAAAGATCTTACATTTTTTTTTACTTAGTTATTTTTACACATAGTTTACGAAGGGTTTTTGTTTTAATATTACTAATTTTTATCGTTATTAAATATTGAGTACTTACACAATAATCTATAAGAACAGTAATATTGTCGGTAACATTGGCAACGCTAAATACGACTGCTATCGTGATTCTGAATTTAATATAAATTTCCACTAAAAAGTTCGCACTTTTTCATTTATAACTTAATTTCTAAACGTAAGATTTTGATGATTTTTTATTAAAGCACGTTCTAGTGTTCTACACAACATTTCTGGTGTTTTGGAGTTAACTAGGAGTTAATTGGTGCATTAGAAAATTAGTTATGTCGTATAACAAATTTACCTGTATTTTACACAGTTTAAATAGGCAACTCCTGCTTCGACACCGTCGTAGTTATTTTTTTTTTACTGAGCTCGCGCCACGAGTACGACCGCCACGCTAGATACATTTAGGTAATATGTTGTTACAACAATTGTTTATGTATATAAAAAATATAATATTAACTGAGTGAAATTGGGCGAGCCGGTAACAGCGACCGGCGTAAGACGGCTATGATCAAAACTATCAACTACATTTTTAAATTAAAAACAACATTTAAGGAAAATGTCATAAGAGGACATCGCATGTGTTGCTCCGTCTTAAGGTGCGTCCAGACGGAGCAGCTTTTGCGGCAAGAGTATGAAATATGAATACAAATATACTTTTTTGATGCCGCACGATAAAATTTCCGATCGGCCTAGTAGCAAAGGAAAGCCGCGCGGCATCAGTACTTATTTTACTTTCTTTATTTTTAATCAACTAAGTATGGTTATTGAAATGAAAAGTCTGAATTTTGAAAACTTCAAGAATTTGTGTTAAATAGGAAAATAAAAAAAATGTAACTCCGTAATGATAAGTAGGTGAGTAATAAATTTAGCTAGCTTTAATATAAAATATTAATGAGAGAGATTTGATATCATCCAAGCGGTATAACCACTTGATGAATCCATAAAAACGTCGGCGTGAACAGTCCCAAAATTTCTATTTTTAACTTTTATCCCAAACTATGATTGCTAGAAAGTTGGTTGATATCTCATTAAAAAGGGATTATCAATTAGATACTAAATGTGGAATAAAAATGTTTTATAAAAAATTAGTTATTTTTCGCTAGATTTTCATTTAGCGAGGTAGATTTCCGAAACTGGATAACGGATTTTGTTGTTTTGTTTTGGTTAGGAAAAATGCAGTGGAGATTTTCAGAACTTTATCTCCAATCGTTAATTCACTACAAAGCTGTAAACCTGAAAAACATCAAAAAACTATAGTTTGGTATACCAATAAAATATGTCTTAATTTTTTTTAATGTTCTGTAGTGAATTAATTATTAAAGATAAAGTTCTGAAAATCTTCACTGCACTTATCCTAACCAATGTGAATCTAACAAGACCCCGAACAACGAAATCCGCTCTCCGGTGTCTGAGATCTACATATCTCATTAAAAGAAAATGAAAATGATTTTTCGTGGGGCTGTTCACACCGACATTTTTCTGGATTCAAATTGTTATACTGCTTGGGTGTGATATCAGTTAATAAATTCTAAAATTATGTTCTCTCGTTAGTTTTTTAAGATATTTAAATTTTTAAGTAAAATGTTAATATTTGAAAATGATCATAACTCACTTAAAAATTAAAATATCTTAAAAAGCCAACGAGAAAACCCAGATAATTGTTAGGTTTTTAAAAGTTTGGTAATAGGTCAGATCTCTAATATCAAAACTAACGGCACCCTATATAGGGTTTCAATATTGAAACAATCGAACAAAAATAGTCGGTCAAATATTTGGGATGTCGAGGAGACGCTGGGGTATTTTTTTCTCGAACAAGGAAGATATTAAAAATGTTCAATCCTGTCCTATAAATAATAGGTACGAAAGCACGTCTTTTAAATAAGAATATTTATTTAAAATTCAACATAATAAATCTATTTGTCTAAGACCATAATATTATATATGTTTTCACATCTTCCGAGGGTTGCCTGGGACACTTTTTTATTGTGCTTCATGATTTAGTTGTGGCGTGGAGGAGCAATATAATGCTTCAATCATCAACTTTAAAGGTGGTTTCTGGTAAAAAAATTAAATTTGGTAGATACTTTAGAAAAAAAAAAAGTAGGTACCTATATACATATATGTAAATATATACCTACTGTTCAAAATAATAAAACTTAGAAATTACAAAAAAACCGTCGTAACTCACAATGTTTTTTGCACGAATTAAGATATTAATTCTAGGTTTATTTTTATTATAAGGGTTAATGTTACATTTTTACGAAAATATTTATATTATTTTGCAGTTTTAAAACATTTTTAAATTTTTGTAGGTACCTTATGCTAAAATTTAAAACAACTGAAATAATAATTAATATTTAATAATAATTTAAAAAAATTGCATAATGTCTCCGTTATCAAGTATCAACGATGATAAAAAAACGTTGCCAACGTTTTTCGCTAAATGATTGTGGTTATTACCACAGAACAATATTTATATATGTTATTCCAAATTATTGTCGTGAATAATTTGAAAAAATGAAACCTTTTCTGTGATTAATGATAATACATTTATACCACAGTACCAGATATATAATACATTATACCATCAATTTAGAATTTAGCTCAATTATAAAGTGAAGTACATTCATTAAAATCGGTTATTGTAAAAAAATAATAATAATATTTATCACAATTACCATTTTCATTATCTAGACCAGTGACAATGACACAATAAAAAAGTCAATTATTGAATACTGAATTTTACAAAATTACAAACTGGACAAATTACAACAGTGGAAAGTTGAAACTTATAGCCATTAGCTTAAAATTACATCTTTAAAAACGTACGTACCTATTATAGAAATGGATACAACATTCCTGCCAGAATATTTAGATTTACTGGTGAAAAATTGGCTTTCGTGGAATCAAGTATGAGCTTTTATAGTTAGAACAGTATTGCTGTAAAACAAATTGCATTGTGTACTTATATTTATATAGCTGTAATTTTCAGTCACAACAGTACTCTGTTGAGCTAGCAGAAATATTGGCACAAAAAAATGTGGATAAAATAAAAAACATGTTTGATGGACGCCTGTCATTTGGAACGGCGGGCCTAAGAGCAGCGATGGGGCCGGGTTTCAAACGTATAAATGATCTGGTGGTCGTACAATCCGCGCAAGGGCTTTTGTATTACATGTTGAGCGTCTTTGGGGATTTGTTAAAAACATCTGGTGTTATTATTGGATACGACGGAAGATATAATAGTAAAAGGTTGCAGAGAAAAAGTGTATATTTGCATTATGTGAATTATATTAATCATTTAAAATCAATTTAGATTTGCCGAATTAACATCACTCGTTTTTTTAAGACAATCTGTCAAAGTATATCTTATGAATGAAGTTTGTCCAACTCCATTTGTAGCTTTCGGTATTAAGTTATACAAATGTTGTGGTGGAGTAATGGTGACTGCTTCACATAACCCTAAAGAAGATAACGGTTATAAAGTATTCTGGAATAATGGTGCTCAAGTTAGTAAGTTTTAAGGAATATTAGTAATTCCACTAGTCATCTTACAACTTGAATACATTTTCAAATATATTTCCAGATCATATCTCCAGTTGATAAAAACATTCAAAAAAGTATTACTGAACATTTAGAGCCTGAAGGTGTTTGGAATACTGAAGACATTTATAATAATAGTTTGTTAGTTAATCCATTAATCGATTTGCAGAAACATTACAATAGTTTTATTGACAAAATGTTGTTTCCTAACTTGGATAAAAAGAAAACAAATATCATTTTTACATATACACCTATGCATGGTGTAGGCTATCCTTATATAAAAAATGTATTTGAAAATGCAAAATTCAACGTGAGTATCTTATGAAAATTATCCAAACTGTATTCAATGCATTTATATCATGAATATAATATGTTTATAAATTATTTGGTGCAGTAACTATTATAATTTATAAATTACGCTGTTTAGCCAGTGATAGTTGTTGAGCAACAAAAAGATCCAAACCCAGAATTTCCAACTGTTCCATTTCCAAACCCAGAAGAAGGCAAAAGTGCATTGAAATTGGCAATAGAAACAGCTGAAAACAACTGTAGTCGTATTATAATTGCTAACGATCCTGATGCCGATAGATTAGCCGTAGCAGAACATCCGTAACATAATTTATTATTACTACATTATTGTAAAATATCCTTAACTAAAATTTATAAGGCAGATTTTATTTTTAGTATAGGTAGTGAGGGCTGGAAAATATTTACTGGAAATGAACTTGGTGCTTTGTTAGGATGGTGGGTGATTCATTCGTATAAAAAAATTCACGGTAAAACACATCCTAAATTGGTTGTACTATCGAGCACAGTATCATCTGCTATCCTTAAATCTATGGCTAAAATTGAAGGCATCAGATTTGAAGTAAGTTACTTACATTACTTTTTTACAAACCAAGATTAATATCTTTAGTTAATTATCTTGGTTTATGCACTAAACATAAATAATACAATTAATTTGTTTGAACTCTTAGGAAACACTCACTGGATTCAAGTGGATGGGTAATAGAGCCGATCAGCTCTCTGCTGAAGGATACAATGTAATTTATGCCTTTGAAGAGTCTATTGGTTACATGTGCGGCAGTGAGGTCTTGGACAAAGATGGAATATCTGCTGCTGTTAAAATTGCAGAACTAGCTATATATTTAGAAAAAGAAAATAGTACATTGTCCTCAGCTTTAGAATTTATATACAAACAGTAACAGTTTTATTTTAAATTCAATGTTTGCTCAGTAAATTAAACCATTTTATTTTGTTTTAGATATGGTTGGCATTTATCTGTAAATTCGTATTTTATATGCAACGATAGCCTGACGATAAAGAAAATATTTGAATCAATAAGGCAGATTAATAACCAGCCTAACAATGTAATGTTTAATCATACGTCACTCATAATATGTTGAAGGTTTATATTGATTGTTTAATTTTTACAGTACCCAAAATCCATTCTTGGAGGACGATATTCCATCAAATCAGTTCGAGACATGACAACTGGATATGATTCCAGTACAATAGACCATAAACCAGTATTGTCCGTATCAAAGTCATCTCAAATGATAACATTTAATTTTGATAATGGTTTAATTGCTACATTACGAACAAGTGGAACAGAACCCAAAATAAAATATTATGCTGAATTATGCAGTGATCCAGAAAACTCTTCGTAAGTCAAATTAAATTTAATATAATTAAATATTTTGTTATAATTTAACTAATTATGATTGTAAATTTTTTTTAGTGATGTTAATAGATTGAAAAGTGTTTTGAATGAAATGGTTGAAGCAATAATTGAAGAATTTCTAAAACCACATGAAAATTCTCTAATTTTTCGTAGCAACTAGTTAAAGTTAAACAGACATTGCTCAGATGATTTTCTACATTAATTTATGTCTTACTTATTTATTATTTAACACATTCCTACCTTATAACATACACTTTGTTTTTAAAATTTAAAATAGATTCATGGTTGTTATAAACTTAGTCTTAACATAAAATTAAACTGATAATTCAGTACCTAGTTATGGAATTAGAAGTGAAGAGTAAACATACTTAAATCATTCCAATAAAAATAATATAATCCAAGATAATCCAATTATTTATTGTTAATAAACAAGTATTGGTATAAAAATGTGTTATGAATTTACAACTTTTAGAAATTAACGACAACTTGCCATAACACCCAAAATATTTTCATAATCAATCTTTTCAGTAATATTTTTTGTTTTGATATTTTCGTCTTGATTTGCTACAAATATGTATTTGTTATCCAATTCCTTCCAATTGTATTTTAGTATCCAATGTTTTAAAGCAGCATCTGTTGAAAAGCATAATTATAAATTATTATATTAAATTGAATATGAATATAATTGGTTATTACATACCGTCAACACCTCCCAGTAATTCCATGAGATTATGTTTTTCAATAGACTGAAATGTTATGCCAATCACATGACACACAAACTTGCGCACAGAATCTAAAAACCCATTGATCTTAGCATACAGTTCAGGTGTGGAATGGACATTGTACCAAAATTCTTTGAAGTTGCAGTTTTCCAATAAATCAGCCAAGAACAATACTTGGCTTAGTGGAGCTTCTTGACACTAAATTATTATAGAAATTCAATAAAGAAATCTTTAAAAAATATAGTGGTCAGTAGTTAGCACATAAAAACAAAAATACATAATATATACCTGCATTATACATATTTTATAATGTATATCAGTTTATGTTAACTGTATACAATTATTTGTTATATTCATTTCTATATTCTTAACTAAGATTTGGTGAATCATTTTTTTTTAAATGAGTTAATTTCTGATATTGTAATTGGTGTTATAAGTTGAAAATAAATTTAATGATCGATATTAATAGCACATCCTACCTTATTATAGTCTATTTAGTTTAAGAACACACCGGATAATAGCCAAAAACGTGTCTCGATTGTTCTGAATATTTTTTTATAGACGCAATTACCCAGACTACAATCGTCAGAGACCTTGCATGCACTGATAAGAATAGTTTCTGGCCGCCGCCCGGTTCATTCTTAAACTGAATAGATTGGTATTCTAATTTCTACCTATCAATATCTAAAAATTAATTAAATTTGATTGAATTGTCTAACCTTAAAATCTAAAAGTGTCCTACTCCCTGTGAACAATCAATATAGTTTAATACAAATATGGATGAATGTAACCAAAGTATTGCTTACCAATTTTTCATTCAACAGGCATTTGCACAGCACGAAATCGGAATGAGGAAAGTTGGTGATCGCTTTCAGCATGATTTGTACAGTGATATCCAAATTATAATCGTGATGAAATTGATATATTTTGAGTACTGCAAGGTTCGCTTCTAGATCGTAAGTGTTCTCTTGGGACTGTACTTCCACGTAGTGTTCAAGTGTAGACAAATGTTGGGGATTGTATCTAAAATTAAACGTTTAAATGAACGAGCAATTTGCCGAAGAACTAGAAACGATGCGGATCCAACAATGCGCTCAAATGACTTTACATACCTTTCGATGCCCTGCAAAAGCGACGCCACCGTTTGTCTCATTGCTTCGGCCATGGTTGGTTCAATCGAGTGCAACACCAAAGACGTAAAAACGTAGTGCTCAAAATTCTGCTGGCACACGGAGTAGTGAGTACGGAGACGGGAGACTGGAAGAAGTCGTAAGTCGCGTCGTGAATCACTCGTGATCGTATGACTTGTTATTTGTGTGATTACAATTTCAGAATTTCAGATTAATGTTCATTACAACTCTATGGTCGGGCCGATAAGCAAATGGAAAATGCTGCACAACCAGTGTGAACAACATATCCGTTAAAATATGGTACTGCACGAGGTTATCTTCTAAGGCCGTGGTACTATCATTAATCGTGTCTGTAGAACAAGATAGTACTATCTTGTAGAACAAGATAGTACTATCTTAAACCGTAATTTATAAGCAGACAGCAAATTAATAGCAATCAAATTGAAAAAAAAATGTTTGAAATTAATTTCAACAACTCGAAGTCACGAAATCGGAAATAGGAAATTAAATATTTCCTAACAAAAATTGTGGTATTCTTATACTTGCGTTTTTCATTTCAATTTAGGTTAATACTGTTCTCGAGAGTGGTAAGTATTACAATTTGTTATAAAAACCTAACATAGGTAATCAATAGTATTTTAGTCGAATGCACAAACCTATTTAATTTCGTTAGTAAACTTCGGCCTTGGTTCTTGGATGTTGTATGTTTCTATTTTTTTTAGAAATTACAAAAATCAATGAAATTAAGTTAAAATTAACATATTGGTGTATATTTAACATTTTAACTATTGATGTGTAATAAAGTACCTATAGGATATTAGGTCCTTAGGACCTAGGTAGTTTGTTAGTTAATTAAAACAGCTAATTATTATTAATTTTTTTTATTTGAATTAATGTAGGTATATATATGTATGTATCGTGTATGTATGTATATATGTACACGGTTGTTTTGTTCGCACACTGATCTATGATTTTTTTTATTGAGACATAGATTATTTTTTAGAGGTATAAGACCTTGGTTTGTATTTAACACTTATATTTTTAACCCATATTCAACACTGAATTGACTGCCAAAAATAAAATAATTTTTAATTATAGTTTAAATCAAATAAAAATAGACAACTAAACAATAGAATTATTATTTTATTTATATTATAACATCAAGTCATGAACAGAATTATCCATCTGGACAAACCGCTGATGCTAAGACTGCTGCACCTCTTCCACTGCCATCTTCAGAAAGTAAAATACCAAATTTTATACCACTATTTACTAATTCACTAATCTTGTCCATCAACAAATTATGATAAAATGGATGATATTTGTACACTGACCCATCCACTCCAATTATTACATCTTTCTCGTTCATCTTATTCAATATTGCTGAAAGACCAGCTGCTACTAAATACGCAGACCTCCTCGAAATGCACTCTGTTGCATATCTAACATTCATACAGTCACCATCTGTAGGATTGGCCACTCCAATTTTTTGAAGGAACTTTCTAGTGCCTGGATAAGTTCCAGGTGGATCATTCTCAATTAAGGATAACACATCACTAGTCAATGACTGGGGAGTATTAAGCATTGATGGCTTTGTCCCATCAAATATTAGTTCTTTGTCTATCATGTCTAATAATACTAATCTTAATAATTCTCCAAGGTACATTCCAGATATCATTTTTTCAAAAATTTGTTGGCCACGATTTTCAGAATTTTCATCAACAACTTTGTCATACTTGGTATGAAAATCTTCAAGTTCGTTATTATCTCCATATGCACCCCACTCTAGATTGATGACCATTTCTTCTTTCGTTTGGTCACCACTATACAACTGGATATTTTTTACCTAAAAATACAAATTACATTGTCTTTAGCTATTAGAAATATAAATAGATTGGTTTTTTACAAATTTACTTTTTCTACGTAACAACAGTTACAACCTGTACCAACAATCAAGCCTATTCTGGTTTTTGGGTTCAACCAAGCACAGGACATTAAAGTGCCAACGGTGTCATTTAAAATTGAACAAATGTGTATATTTAAGTCTGGGATATTTTTGATTGACTTTGTCAACAGCTGTACTACATCTTGATTAACTACGCCATCACATGTAAAACCTTTTGTCCACCTTACAAGTTCTCCTGAGTTAATGCTTGATTGTGACATTGGGAAACTAAATGTGAAACCCAAAGGAAGTTGGCTATTGGTTTTTATTCCTTGTGCGGTCACAAAGTTGTTCAAACAATTGGCTATGTAATCAAACAATATTGTTCCTGTTCCATTCATCAATTCCTTAGAACACTCATATGTCTCTTGACTCATTTTAAAATATTGGTTTTCTCCTAAATCTAGTTTGAGAACACGGAAATTTGAACCTCCCAAATCAAGAGCCAAGAATTGGCCTTTTTCATTACCAGTAGGCATGTCTTGGACATATGTCTGCCAGCATTTGATTGTTGCTTTTGGATGTGTTTCCTTGCCAAGGCCTTCATCAATGCAGGAAGTCATCCGGTTCATAAATTCCCGTAGCTTATTATTTGGCAGTACAAAGTTTCTGCATAAACGTCTGACTCTAACATGATTTCTCCATGTTTTTAAGTTATTCAAATGTCCTTTACAACTTTGCCTTGGGTCTGACATTTTTATGAATTATGATAGATACTTTGAATAAAATAATGATATTCTGAACAATATTTGCAGCAGTCTTATAATATAAACTATATTTGACTGTTTATTTTATATTACCAAGGTGTTTTATATTAACATTAGCCAACAATTATTTTAATTTGAATTGCCTATGAAATTTAGTATTAATATACAACTATTTAAACCTATTAAATACAATTTTATTAAATTATGTAAGCTGTTCAGTATTTGTTACTTATACCTTACCATATTTATTTAGGTTTATTAGTAGTTGACAATGGCAGATTTCAAAACATCTTCGAGTATATTGACAAAAGAATGTTTAAGAACCCAAATTTGTGGTAAAAATGGTTTTGTTAGATCTTTTTACCATGTATTCATGTGTTTACCTCATTTTTAAACAGGAGAAGGCGAGTGGCCCAAAAACACAGTAATATACCAGCCTTATGAAACAGAACAAATCCTATTACCTGACAACTCAAAATGTTTATCGGTTAAAACATTTTTAAAAATGGCTGGATTAGAATTCATTGTGGAAGCCAGAGAAAATGCCGAATACATGTCACCACATCGAGGTAAAGTGCCCTTCATTAAGGCAGGCCAGTTTTTAGTTGCTGACTTTGAACCAATCGTCAGTTTTGCTCAATCTAAAGTGAGATAAATCATTATTTCAAATATTCAATTTAATTAAATGTTAATACATTTATATTCAGGGTTATTCGCTATCAACAAGTTTAGATGAAGCTCAAAAGTGGGATCTTAGAGTATACATGGCACTAGTGAATAATGTTCTTTTAAATGCTGAGGTTAGATCGCAGCATATTATTTTAGAAACAATTAAATAATTTTAATTATATTTAGATTTATGTAACATGGAACCACGAGCTTACTTATAAGGAACTCACCAAGCCAAGATACAGTTCTGTTTATCCTTTCCCATTGAACCACTGGGCTACATATAATAAGCGCCGTGAAATGTTATCACATTTAGATGTGTTAGGTTGGAAAAAAAAATCTTTAGACGAAGTATTTAAGGAAGTGGAAAGAATCTGCGAGTCATTGTCAAACTTTTTGGGGGACAAGAAATATTTTTTTGATGAAAAGTAAATTATTATTTATTTATGTAAGAAATATTTGTTTTATTAATGAAATATTTTTCAGGCCGACTGAGTTAGACGCTTTAGTATTTGGTCATTTGTTTTCCATCATAACAACACCACTACTAAACAATCGATTTGCTGCTACTGTCAGAGCTTATGACAATCTAGTTCAATTGTGTGTACGCATTGAAACAGAATTTTATCAGTCTAGAATTCTATGATATAAATAATTGTTTATTTGATTGAATATTAGTTAGTATTTACTATTATAATTTAATTATACCAAAATGGGCAAAATTAAATAAAATATTAACTAAACTGTTATATAGAAATATTTTATATGATCTAATGTTAAGAAGTGTTAATAAAATTAATGATAAAACATATTAAGTTTGTTGTTATAATTTTAAAAATAAAATTACCTTTGTATTTTTAAAGGGCATCACCACACTGCATTTTTTTTTTAAATTTTAAGTTTATTGGTATATTATTGTAGTCAAAATAATGAAAAACATTTTACTAAAAATCCAAAGTTAAGAAAAATGATTTTTCAACAAGATAATGATTGTTGATGAATGGCCGCTCAACGTCATAGAGCCAACGAATGAGCAGCCACCAAAGTTTTACATGTAAAAGTAGTTTGATTTACACAATGATTTTAATAACTTATGATAGTAATATAGTATTATAGAATTTTTTTTTTCATAATCCAAAGTATATTTATGTGTTTAAGACTATGATGTAATTTTAAATTTAATATATGTATCTTGTTTTTGTATGCATAATATTATAAATTATAATTAAGTAAAATTATTGAGTTTGCTACTCGCGTCTTATTGCCGTACAAACCAAAAATGACTTTAGTAGTTTTATCAACTATGAAAAAACTTAAAAGTATGTCAAAATTATTATCACACCAGTATCATAAATACAAAAAAAAAACACTAATTATGGTTACATAAAAAAAGAAAATAATATTATCTTTATCGATTGAAATTGTATTAATCAGAATTATTTAATCTAGACACTTTTACACGTAAATAGTATACCGCACACATTTTTTTCAATTGCCTGGAACTCATTGAATAAATAGTGTTAAAGTGTGAGACCCATACTATATTTCTTAGATAATGACATACTTTAAATCTAAGCAAACTTGTTTTTAGTGTTGTGATGTCCTTTAACTTATAGTAATCTAGTATATATATTAATTTCATTAATAATTTCTAAACTAATTTTGTTTTAATACTATAAAACCGATAATCCCATTGTTGGTTAATAAGGATTTAGGATAGATTTATACTTAGTTTAAAATAAAAATGTGTTCAACTTCAAAGCACAATGTCATACATTTTATTTTATCAAGAATAGGTATAATTAATGTTATTTAACAGTAATAATAAAACAAACAGTAAAGCAAAAAAAAGAAAAAAACTACGGAGAACAATAATTGAAGTAAATATACCCAATCCTAAATAAACATAGACGAGATTTTTCGTAACAAATATTCATAATAACTCGCTTAACGTTCCCATATAATACTGAAAACTTAACCAAATACTGAAACAAAGTTATTTATGAAAAATAAAATATTTTCAAAAGCAACGTAAACACCATCATCTTTAATGTATCATGAATGAAAATTAAAAATTGTAAAATTAACCGAACTTAGATTTAATATGTATAATAGTTCTTATAAATAACACTAGAGTATATAACATTGTGATGTGTATAATTAAACATAAAAAAGTTACATATATTTTTCCACATATATAATATATTCTAAAACATTTGTTGTTATTTTTACCTGTACTGTTATATTTTATATTGCAGAATTTTATAATATTGCCTTCCTAAAACTTGATTTAATGGAAATAAAAATATATTATAGACAATTTGTTATCAACTTAATACTTTAAATAATTTAATACATACAAATTATATACGGAAGACAATTAACATATTGGATACTGTTAACAAACGCAACTAATATTTTTATTTTCATTATTTAATGTTATAAAAAAAATATTGTATAAAATATACCGTAATTATGTTAAATAACAGACAGTAGTTAAATAAGAATAAAAGAAATAATATGTAAAGAAATAAATCAATTGGC
The DNA here is from genome assembly GCF_005508785.2 of Acyrthosiphon pisum. Taxonomy (NCBI): domain Eukaryota; kingdom Metazoa; phylum Arthropoda; class Insecta; order Hemiptera; family Aphididae; genus Acyrthosiphon; species Acyrthosiphon pisum. The sequence continues at coordinate 69,086,909 of NC_042494.1, read as the reverse complement.
CATCAATCCTTTAAAATTTAAATGTTGTTCTACGACATTATTTTATGAAAATTTTGGTTTTTTTTTTTTTAAATGCACTTTAATTTAAGAACATTACAATTGTAATCAATCATTTTATATTTTATTAAATAACAAACTATTTTTAGTTTAAAGTTTAAAAGCAGAACATTTGTATTTGAATTTCAATGTATATGAATTATGAATAATGAGCTAAAATTAAATGAGACGAGAGTATGTCGGCGTAAGTATTTTTAAGGTTTGATAAAGCCAATTTTAAACATTTTAGAAAAATTAAAAATTAAATGTAGATTAATACTATTTCAAAGGAATTTACAAGAGGTAATTGAAATACAAAGTCTGTACTAATATTGGTTGTTGCGATATTACAAAAATTATATACAAAAAATCAATTATAAAAGTGAAGCTAAAAAAAAACATATTTTCAAATGATTTTATCACCATACATTAGTATCAAATTTGCAAAAATTGCGAGAACCAACATTACAATATTAACAAACCGTTTAAGATAATACTTTAAGTAAATTATTTGAGATAACATTTAACATTTAATTATGAAATCTAATTACTGCTAAAAAATATTAATAATAAAGATATGCGTTCCTATTTACCTATATAAAATAATTAAATCTAAAGCTTTGTTTAAATACTATTTACTTTTAATCTGTTTTTAATATCATTCATCTTATATTTATATATCAGTACAGCTCAATGATTACAATTTAATAAATACAATTATTATTATTTTAATGGTAAAAATTTTATTTGAATTACATAGAATATAGAACAAATCACTAGATTTTTTAATAGCTTACAGCTATTGTCATGAAATAAAAAATTTAAAAATATTTAACAATTTTTTTTTAGGTAATGTTAAGATACATTTTTCATAAATATTGGTAAACAAAAAATTTGGGACGTTAAGTTAAATAATAACTGCAAGGACTAGTTTCAAAATTTTATCTTACAAAAATATATATATATCATATGTATTTAAAATTAAGTATTATCGTTAAAAAAAAAATTAACAAGTTAAAACATAACTGATATGCCAAACAATAGGCAATAAACAGATTATTGGGTATAACATTGTCATTGAAGAGTTTAAAATTTCAATGATCTTCAAAAGTAACATATAAATAAGAAAATTGTTTGATTTATTGGTATAACAAAATTATAACTTAAAAAATATTGAATGTCTTGATGGTAAGATAAGGGCTGGTTTAAGAGCAATGCCTCTCCCCCAGGCCTAGGCTATTTTTTTTTTTTATATAACAATTACACTTTATCCATAATTCTCATAAAATTTAAGAAAAATACTGATGACTGAACAAAAGATTAAATTAAATTATATATGCTGCCGGGTTTAGAGCTATTGGATTGTCCTTTTAACGAGTGACCTTTCGCACAATTGTGAATAATAGTAATATAAGCAATTATGTAAGTTTATTGATTATACATAGCAGGGTTGGCCAAACCACGTCTTATTGTAAGACATCAAACACTTTCACTAATATAATATTAGATATTATAATATTCAGACAAAATCCCATACAGAATTATTTAATCTGACATTATTGATCATTATTTATTGTTTTGCACTCAACACATTTAATTGAAATTGATATCTTATCTTATTTATGATAATGGAGAACCTTTTTCCCCTGTCTTTGGCTGTATGTACATATATGTCAATAAAGTGTGCGGCTCACAATTCTTATCGCTGGCCACCCCTGATGTAAAGTGATTTACCAAGCATGCTCAGGATTCACCCCTTTTTTCAATTAAATAATAAATTTATTTAAATTTTGATATTTTGATTTTTTTAGTATATTCAAGGACAAGATTTTTGTATACCTTTTAAGGAATGTCCTGTGGGCTGTGGCTATACCAACTTGTTTTTTCCAAATGAAAACCATGATTTCTTCCTGTTAACTGTTAAGCAGATGTCAGTTTTTTAAATTTTAATTTGTTTAAATTAAAAATTTAAATGAGTAATATTTAACTAACTTAACTTTTTGTACTAAGGACAGTAAGTCAATGATATTAGGTTTGGCAGATATGGGGGCTATAATGTTTTAAAATGAACATAATTATTATAAATTTAATAACATTTTATAATTTGTAAAATTATTGTAGTATAATAAATCTTAATTTTACATATATTTTTTATTTTTGTAAAACCATTTTTAAGGACTATTATCTTTAGTATATACATTTTAATAACTTAAAAATACAGAAGCAACTTATTCCAATTTTGATTTAAATCCCAACATTTTTCAAAAAAATCATCTGCTTTTAAAAAAATTTACTGTAAAAAAGATGGGTTCATATATGGAAAAAAAGTTTGTACCACCACGTGAGCACCATGACCTCTTTAAATAGTATAAAAATCTAAGCCTGAGTATAAATTAAAAAATTCTAAAAACCATAATTAGATCAAATGTATAATTGAAAATTAATGAATATGAATAGATATTCTTATATTAATAGATATTACATAAGATTTGAAAATATAATACAACCAGCCAAATTATTTATTCTCAATTGGCAACCTCCCTTACATACAACTCCTGTTAGATTGGATTTTAAGAAACTACAGGTTTATTATTGTACTGCAATATGCTAGTTTGACTAGTTCTTACTAACTTAAGGTACTATTAATTAATTATAAAGTATTTTCAAAAACCAAAATAAAATGGAAATAAAATTATTTATGATCAAGACTATTTTTTAAATATAAATATAACAGTTAGAAATAAGTAATAAACGATAAACAGAAAGAGAAGAATTATTCAACAAAAAAAGTTGAGAAGTTTAAGAAAAATAAATGTTAAGATAAGGAGATATTGTATACAATTACAATTGGACAAAGTATAACATGAAGAATAATGTAAAAATATTTATAAATACAAATTATAAAATGGTTATTTCGTTATCACAGGTTACTAAACCCTTAAAAACATAGTGATCTCGTTAATTAAAGATCACATTTTAAGATTGCTCATAAGTCATAAGCATAACTATAACAGTTATGTCACATTTTCAGTATAGTAAATTCAAAACGTATAATGCAAACCCTGTAATATTAATACTAATTTGGGAGCTGGAATGATTAAATTTACTGTCTGTAATTATACATATTACCTATATTTATAGGTGTAATTATATAATTATAAAAGGTAGAGGCTAAACATTTACATTTTCATTGTTTTGGAAGTTTACAATATGAATACTCGTACATTTCGAGTTTAGGTAAGATTTAGAGCAGTCAAAGCAGATTCTTAGTTATGCCTATGACTATTTTTATAAATAACTACTATACTAATTATTAACTATTAAATATAAATCGGAACTTATTGGCAAGTAAATACAAACAACAATAAGTTCATAAAAATGTTATGGAAATATATTTATAGTTCAGTATTATATAGTTTTCGAACTTATCTGTACTCAGATAAATACAATAGTAGATAAATAATAATTAATAATTTATGCGTTAAAAAATATATGATAATTATAAGTCACTTAATTTTTTAGAAGTATAATTAATTTAAGTTTTTATTAAACTTGTGTTTTTTTTTTATCATACTAAGTTATTGGATAAGTATTGTAATAATATTGTATTTATCTTGTATACTTAAATTAAATTAATTATTTATAAGTTTGTTTTAAAATGTATTAAATATTATTTCACTTTATGCCCATTGCTGTAGTTGTAAATCTAACAAAATTTCAAAGTGTCTACTATTGTAGTATACTATAATATTCAGTGGCAGCGTGCATTTTATGAGGCAGCCGCCTCATGTAAATGTGGGAGTTGGTATCCCAAAGACTCCAGTCTCCAAGACCTAGATAGCTAGACTAGTTATAATTTATACTCGCATAGTCACATGAGGTGCGTTTAAAATGTGTGAAAAGATAAGTGTAAAATGTGAAAATTTGATGATGTGTGGGTACTTATTTAAAGTAGTTGATTCATAAGAAAAAAAAGTTCACGTCGCCACTGATAATATTATTATAGAAGCAGTTATAATTTTACAATGATGACTTAGAGTCATAAGATATTTAAATAGAAGTACCTAAAAGTAAACAACAGTATACAATGTGAAAGTGTAGAAGTTGAACAAGTGTATAAGTAACGCAACCAGAAATTTCTAAGGAAGGTGTCTGATAGAATTAAGTACTAAAATTAAATTGAAGATGTATTTGTGTTGGTGGTGTTTGATAGTTTGTTAAGACGATTAATGTTATTTTTTGTAAGTATTTTATACTATAGGCTATATTTAATAGGTACAGTTATATTAAGTCTATAATATTTACTTAATATAAAATTATGATCAAAGTATAAAATAAAAATTTTGTTTTTCCATAGTAATGATACCATTGACTATGCAACAGCAAGTACCTAAAAGAATTTTATGAGTAAAATAAGTTTCTAATTTTTATTTTGACTTTTATCTTAAATTATAATTTAAAGATATTTGTATTTGTATAAAAAAGCATCAGAAATTATTGAATTTCACACAACCAAAATAATTTGGAGCTTCTTTTAATTAAATTATTGCAATATAATATCCTTATTGCTTGGTTGCGCTACTGTACAATTTGTATTCAATAGACAATATTATAGCACTGTCTAGTCTATACCTTAAACTTATAATTTTGTCATGCAAAATATAAGTTAAATTTTAAATCACAAAAATTTAGGATTTTACTTATTTTAAATTTAGTATTTTTAAACATATTTTTTTTTATGGTAACACTAATTAATCACTTTGTCAAATTCAACATTATATTATTTTCAACTAATTTTTCTGTTAAATTATTAACATTATTATTATTTATTATTATAACTTTTAAAATTATTAATACCTATGTTTTTTTGAAATATATATAATATATAGATTAAATATCTTTAATAAGAGATTCTAAATAAAATACCGATCTCAACTATGAGTCATAGTAAAGAATTTAAACTCCTAAAATATAAGTAACATAATCAAAGTCTTTCAGTATAAAATAAAGTAAATTATTTTTGAAAGAAAAAATTGCACTTACGTTTAATGCATTTTTAGTATACATTTAATTAGTTGTTATTTCTTCTACTCCGCCTGGATATTGGTTCTGCATTATCTCTAGGTGCATGACGTTTTCCCCCTTGAGACTGAGCACTCATTTGTAAACTTATTGCTTGTGTATTCAATTTCTTTGCAATTAGTAGATCTTTCATGCTTCTCATCTTCTTACTTTTCAACTCAATTTTGGTTTCAGGTTCATCATCTTTTAATGTTGTTTCTAAAGTAGGTGCTTGAGGTGTACTAGTAGGAATAGGTAATTCATCAGAACTACCAACAAAAGGTTCTCCGCCACCTTGTAATAAGAACTCTCGATTCAATATTCGCTCGCTGCAAGCTGCAGTTAGTGCTTTAATACCAGGGTGGAGTTCTGATTTAGTTTCTTCTTCTGTGCCAGGAATAGTATTTAAAATTTCTTTAGGTAGTGGACGATTATTATTATTCATGTTAGTATCATGATAATCTTGTAATACACCACTATCATTTTCAGAATCCTAAAACCGTTATAGTAAAATTAAATATAAAACAAAAAAATACATTCTTATTTAAAATGTACATAAAATATTTTATGGAATACTTTTTTTATGTTATTCTGTTGTTACAAAATAATTATAATTAAGATAATTTAGAAACAATATGCCGTACTTTTGGTTCTAATATGATAAGTCTTGTTCTCACACTATCATCAAACTTAGAAATGGAATTTATAAAATGTTTTGCCCATTTAATGTGTAATACTGGGGTTGTTCCATCTTCTTCCCAAAGACAAAGACCATCATAAATTAATAACACATACGCATAACATTGTGGGTTATTCAATATTGAACGACTTTTGCCACATGTCATTTCTTTCAATGAGTATGGTATTAATTCATAAGCAATATCCATCATTTCTTTATATAATTCTTCATCGTCTTTACTAAAACTATACCTAAAACGTAATCATTAAAAAATCAAATGAATTAATCAATTATTACTAAGGAAGTTCAAAGTAATAGTATAGTCATAATTTATCTTACTTGCTTATAACTTGACTAGCATTGGCCCAACTTGCAAAAGCGTCTTTAATCATGTTATGTCTATAGAAATATCCACCTTGGTAAGTATATGGATAGACAAACATATCACTGTAGTATATTCGAGCAGCTGAAATAGCTTCTTCAAATAAGGCTGTACAAGGAGGTCTTCCAGGTGTTGCATTTAACTCTTCCAAATCACCTAAGTTACCTAGAAAACAGTAATTTATATGTTGAATCCTGTACCAATAAATTCAAATTTGAAATTACCTAAAGCAAGTGGAAATTTTGATAAGTGACCTTCATCATAAAGAAGCCACAAAAGATTTTTTTGAAGAGTGGCGACTTCCAAAGCATCATTAGATTGGTTAATACTTGGGTTAATAGAGCTAACTAATGCTGATACTTCCATATGCCTATTACAAATTACGGGGTGGCCATTAACATATAGCCATGACCTATGACCAGGTCCTGAATCTTTAATTTTTTGTCCACGTTTATCTTCATTTCCCTTTCCTGAAATTAAATACTTGGTCAAATTAATTAATATATATATACTAAAAATTCATAACATACTTTTGACAAATAAATTAACACACAACCGCTACCAATGCATCTCACACAATTATGAAGGTCATATACATACACACACACACTACTACTTATATCCCATACAAGCTAGCGAGTAGCCGCCACCGACACAATGTCTGGTGGAGTTATTGTGTATTCATGTGTAAGATCAAAATTATGATTACATCTTTTATAACTTAGAAAAGTCCATAACATGACAATAAAAAAACATTACAGAACTTTATTTTGAGCATATCATTTTAAATATAACATTTTGTTTGTAATTATTTATTCTAATGAAAACTATTTAAATCATTAATGTTCATACTCAACAATCATATAAAGCAATAATGTTTCTCAAAATACTTAAATATAATATTGGTATCATAAAAAATTACCATGCCAGGTAACTTCTGCGTTTTCACTACCATCTGGACCAAATACAACCCATGCATGGTCTTCAGACAAAGCCAAATGAACATCATTGTAACCGAGTATTTGACAAGCAGCTACTACAGCAAACGCAACACCAAAACAATCCAATTTTGAACCTAAACAAAAATATTTTACATGATAACATATTTGTTGAGGATAGTTCCTATAGTGTTTAAAAGATTTTCACTTACCTGTTAAATAGCTATACATGCTTTGCAAGTGTGCCCTGTCTTTATAGTAACTTCTAGTGAGCGTGTTCCATATGACGTCGGACACCCTTTTCACAAGTTCTCGGCTGGCATGTCCGTCTCGGTCGTCAAAATGCAGAGGGTCAACGCTGCTCTTAATGAGCGAGTAGAATTTTGTGTACAGAGCTTCCACAATGTGCAGCTCGACGTCGGGCAGCCTCAGTGGTACCTGATCAAAGTCAAAGTTGGTTTCAGCCGTCACGACGATCGGCACTTCTGTGGTCGGTCGGACGCAAGTCATCGTGTTCTCGATGGCGCCAGCCACCAGCGACAGCAGCAACAGGTCCGGTTCTTTTTTTTCCAGCTCTTTGCGGAACACGTCCACTACAGCGGGTACGTCGCGGATCGGAAACAACTCGGAGTGCTCTTTGAATACCTTCTGGGACATAATAACCGCCTGTACCTAGCCCACAAAGTGCACTCGTAGCAATGCAACCACCACTGCTCTTGTTGTAGACCGGCGACCGCGTGAATACGAAAAACATTCACCCGAGGTCGACTGCAGCGCGTCTCCAGTATGACCGTTAAAAAGTGTTGCGGCGTTTTGTATTGTTACGGACGGTCGTGTCGCGTCGTTTCGTGTTTTGTTGTTTTTGTTGTTTTTTTTTTGTTTGTTTGTTTACTTTACCGCGTTTTAATCTCAGAGTCCTGGTCGTGCGAATCTGCCGTGCCGCCGCCGGACCAACGTTTTCGGGCGGCTCGGCGTTGCGAATCGGTTGCTCTGCTGCCGGTGCGCACAGGTCGTCGTGGTCCGTCGACTACGATAGTACGTTTTTGTTGTTATTGTTATTGCTGTAGTACTGTAGTCGTTGATACCACCGCCAGTCGATGATAGTACTCGTGACGTACGCGATGACGTAATTTAAATTGCAATTATTTCGTAGTCACTAGCCAGTCGTGGCGGACTGCAGAGCAGTGCGATGAGAAAATGCAATGTACACACACAAGTCCTGAAGACCGTTTGGCAACGGGACGTGTTCTTTGTATTCGAAACTCGAAAGACGATAATAATTAATAACATAAGTAGACAAGTAGTATAGTCGTTAGTTAATAATTCATAACGAGGCTCCAACAAACGTGATTCGTTGTAGGTGCTTACCTAGGTACGCCGCTCTGGCGTATACTGATTATAGCTTGTTGGATACGGGTGTATGGAGTGAATACAAAACTCTTAGGGAAAAATCTAAAATAAGCAAAATACAAAATGAATTATTAAAAAAACGTTTTAAATATTCAAATTTTAATTTACGAGAATTCTATATTTTTGTTAGTTTTGTAATCTTAAATAATTTTTCCGCGCATTTGTTATACCTACCTACATAGTACCTACATAAACACTTATGAGGTCAACTAAATGGCTAAATATGTACCTACCAGTAGCATATCGAGGGGAGGCTAAGGGGGCTATAGCCCCCCATCCCATTGACTGTGTTGACCATTGAATTTTATCAAGATAAATAAAAAAATAAAAAGTGTAAATACAATACATATTGTATTTGTATACTTAGCCCCCCCCCCCCCCCCCATACAAAATTCCTGAATACGCCACTGGTACCTACCGTCGGTAGATAGCTATTTAGAACCCGTCCTACATTATTCAAACCTAAAAAAAATTAGTTTATATTTATTTAGTTTTATGCAGAAAATAAATTACAATATTAATTATAATTTATAATAATAAATCTTAATCTATTTTATTATTTTATGTCCATAATACCCATATATTTTGTATTTTTGTTTATTATATATACCCACCATGCCACCATGTAGGTACCAAATACTTTAAACGGTCGTTTATACTTCATAGTATTTTCATATACCTACCAGCTACCACTAAATTGCATAAACTACAATAAAATTACGATAATTACGATTTATTATTACCTACTTCAGTGCCGGTTCTGGGAGGTGGGCAAGTGTGTATCCTTACCCTGGCGCCGTTGGTATAAGGGCGCTCAGGCGCTCTTAAGTTTATGAAAAATAAAAGTCATGAACATAAAATATGTATAAATCATACATATTTCCAAAAAATAATAATGGGCACCTATAACACAGTCATATTTAACACGTTGAACGTCGATGTCAACTCTCGTAGGTGACACGAGTATTATATATCTGAGCGCACATGGCCGGTGTCAAAAAAATGTTCGATATCAGAAATTGATTTATCATTATTTTTTTTTTCAATGGTATATCACATATTATCTAAATCATTTAAAAATTAAAGAAACAAAAAAAAAGAGCTGTCCTGAAAAATTAGAAAAATGGAAAAGGTTCGTTTTGAATTGAAACCTCTCAATTTATTTTCAAAAACAGAAACCAATGGTAAGCAACTTTAACACCTGCCCAGACAGCAATTTTTTGTTTAATAATATTATTATAACATTATAATAACGAATAATATTAGTATAACGTTATTATAATACTCTTATAATATTATCATTACAAAATACTGTCTGGGTGTCTAATTTAATTATATATTTAATTTAAATTTAATACATTTAATCAAGGCTGGGTTATTTAAAACGTTTTGTTTTGTACTCTTGATTTGTTATTATAAAAAGCGGGTAAGTGGATGTCCCTCTGCTGTACAGTAGGTTACAAGTGGGTTAATGTATAATAGATTATACTAAACTTGAATTCAATGATATAATATCATTGTATAAGAAAAACGATTCTGAGCCGACACGGTTTATCAGTCTGGATTTTTTATATTTTATTATATTATAGCCTTTAAGTTGAATTATTATTATAATATTATAATTTTTTATCCGTTGCTAAGGCGATAACTGATAAATAATGCGTTAGAAATTAAAATCCTATTTTAAGTGGTTTATCGTAATTTGTCGGTAGTTTTTCTCGTAACATTAAATAACCGTTGAGAAAATCGACCTCTCTAAAGTACCAACTTGATCTAATTTGCTAAAACATAAGGTACTACCTATATTATGTTGAAATCGAAGGACTCCTTCTGGTAGACATTTTGTATACAGGATAAAAAAAAAATAATAAGTAAATAAATAAACACCATTGTAAAACCACTAGCTTCCTCACTCCGCTCAGAATCTAAAATGGCATTACTTATTTTTGAAATGTTCGGGTAGTAATTGAGCAAACCTTGAGCTTTGAATAAAAAACATAAACAAGTACATAAATATATTTGGTTTATTCCATTATAGGTACTTATATAAAATAATAATCATGAAATATTGACGATTTGACCAATATTAATTCATTTGTGATCATTTTATTGTTAGATTTTAGATTCTGAGTGAAACGATGAATGTATTGATTTTACAATGATGTGTGTTTTTTTATTTTTTTTTTTATTTTTTTTTTTATTTTTTTTGTGTCTGTGTACACGATAAGTAGTCGAAATAATGCTACGATTTTCAACTTCAGTATCTTGTTCGATCAGAAAGTGAATATCGTTGGTGCATTGGGGAGGTCAAAATTTAAATTTCCCAGTGGTTTTCAAAAGCGCCGGGAAAAACAAAAGAAAAATTAAGGAAAAACGGGAATTTTTACGCAAAATCTGTTTTCGAGAAAATCGATTTTGGTTTTTGGTGTAACTTTAAAAAAAATGACCGTGGATGCATGAAAATTTTGACTGAATGTTTACATTTCCATTTTCTATACACGATAAATTTTCAAATATTTGACTTATTTT